>NW_017189563.1:300000-528190 GCF_001704415.2 Capra hircus | reverse complement strand
TGTTTTCTTTATTGACTATGCCCTAGCCTTTTACTGTGTGGATCATATAGGAAAATTCTGAAAGAGATGGGAATACCAGACCACCTGACTTGCCTCTTGAGAAATCTGTATGCAGATATGGAAGCAACAGTTAGAACTGGACATAGAACAACAGATTGGTTCCAAATAAGAAAAGGAGTATGTCAAGGCTGTATAATGTCACCCTGCTTATTTAACTTATATGCAGAGTACATCATAAGAAACGCTGGACTAGAAGAAAGAAAAGGTGGAATCAAGATTGCTGGGAGAAATATCAATAACCTTAGATATGCAGATGACACCACCCTTGTGGCAGAAAGTGAAGAGGAACTAAAAAATCTCTTGAGGAATGTTAACTATATTTCACAATTTTAATCATTTGCTTCATGTAAAGAAAGAAAGTCATTATTGACTCAGTTGTTCAAGTGACAGGTTAAGCATCACAATGCACGTCAAGAAAAATGTGTACCAAAGACTGCTTTAGTATGTATAAACAAAGCAAAAAAAAAAAAAATCAAATGTAGAGCTAAGTTAGCCAGAATAAATTCAGACTCTACACTTGTGCCCCTTCACTTCACTAATTTGTCAGTTTCTAAAAGTAAAGAAGTGAAGTGAAGTGTAGTGTAGTGAAGTGAAGCGAATTAAAGTCTCTCAATCATGTCAGACTGTTTATGACCCCATGGGCTGTAGACTACCAGGCTCCTCTGTACATGGGATTTTCCAGGCAATAGTCCTGGAGTGGGTTGCCATTTCCTTCTCCAGGGGGTCTTCTCAACCCAGGGATCAAACCCATGTCTCCCACATTGTAGACAGACTCTTTACCATCTGAGCCACCAGGGAAGTCATAAAAGTAAAGAAGTGATTTCTAAAAGTAAAGTAAAGATACATGGTTATATGTTTCTGTAAATTGATGTCATCAGTTTATGAAACCAATAATCTTCTCAAGTTTTAACAAGTAATAGCAGGCCTTTGACTTTCAAAACTATGCTAAGTATGAATTAGCAATCATAGGTTAAAACACAAGGATCCCTTATATCGCAATTATAGAACGTGTGCTAACGACTAGGAAAAATGCGTAGGCCAAAAGTGGTGAATTATGTTTTCTTCCCTTAGACTTTTCATCATTAGAAGGATTTAATCTTGAGGAACAACTTCTCATGTGTTGTGAAAAGACTGCTCTGAAGAAGGATAGGAGATCCGGGTTTTACAGAAGTTTTGGTACAACGATCAGGTATAGAGAATGTCTGAATATTATGGCTAATGAAAGAAAAAACTGGACACCTCAAGTGAATATATTGAGATATTTTCTACCTATGGAAGATGTAAGAATCTGGGCTCCATGAAATAATTCCTTTGATAAGCACCTTAATTAGGGCTAGTATCAGTTGTTTCTGTCTCAAGTTAGTTATTGGGCAACACTGCTGGCAGCTGCAGTAACTAAGAACTTGATAGCGGGCAACCTGATTTCATCAAGAGTTGCCCCAGGTTTCACATTTACAATGGTTGCAATGGCTTATTACTTGATTAATGCAGCATCCTTTATTTAACTGATATGGCCTGCAAATTTATTGGTTCACAGTGTGCTGTATTTCTACAACCTCAGAATAAGTTACCATCTCTACAAAGATTCTTCTATTCTCACAGAAGGTGACTCTATGCTCCTACCTCAACAGGACATACAGAGGACCTAAAGTAATGTGAAAATACCTAACACAGGTTTTGTACAAATCCCAAAGAGACAGGAAACTGAAAGCAAAATATAAATTTGAAGAACACGACCAGAAAGACTCGGATCAAGGAAGGGTAAAATATATGTATATATGTATCTTTAAAATTATATGCCTACAGTGATATGTTCAAATAGGCATATATATGTATACTGTGTAAATATTTATCTCTACTCACACACACACAACACACACACACACAACACACACACACATATTTCCATATGTATCTGAACTTTCTCTGGAATATTCTCAAAAAAAGAGTATTACATAAGCATAACTCAATTCTTAATATTTTAAATCAGCCAAATATGTTCTCAGAAAACAAAGACATGGAGCTAAAAGTTAAAAATGGAATACATGTTTGAAAATTTGTTAATGTATGGCAAATTAAACAAGACAATCCTTAAGAACCAATATTGTAAAGTGTCAGTCACATGGGAAAATAGGTAATTCTCTGAGGTGAATGTAAGTGAAAGCACTTTTAGCAAATCATCAGATCCTGTAAAAGTACATACCCGCAGTTATATACCTCCTGAAAAATGTATAATGCTACCTATAGACAGCAAAATTATGTACCTAACTTTGACATATACATATGTGATCATAATTTTGAGTATTATATATATATATATATATATATATATATATAATCATGTGCCTACAGTCATATGTTCAAATAGCATATATAGCATATATATGTATACTGTTAAATATTTATCTCTACTCATACACACACACACACACACACACACACACATATATTTCCATTAGTATTGCCCCGGTAGAACTAGTACTAAGGAACCTGCTTCTAACACAGAAGTCGAAGAGATGCAATTTCAATCCATGCGTTTGGAAGATTTCCTTGAACTAAGCATTTCAATCCATTCCTATTTCTCCACCTGAGAATCCCATGGGTTGAAAATACATAATGGTGACAGCTGTGTGATACTGAGTGTCAGACAGGAGTGTAGTGACTTAAAATAAGAACTATTTTAAGTTTACTGGTTTCCAGTACACATGTTCCTTTCGTATATTACCAATGACATGGTCAGTAAAATCAGTTTACTCACTCACTTCACTTCAGTCACACATTCATCTATGTCTTTGTGACCCCTGATTTACAGCATGCCAGGTCTTCCGGTCTATCACCAGTTCCCGGAGTTAATTCAAACTCATGTCCATCGAGTTGGTGATGCCATCCTGCCATCTCATCCTCTCTTGTTCCCTTTGCTTCTGCCCCAATCCCTCCAGCATCAAAGTGTTTTCTAGTGAGTCCACTCTTCGCATGAGGTGGCCAGCGTTTTGGAGTTTCAGCTCTAGCATGAATCCTTCCAATGAATACCCAGAATTGATCTCTTTAGGATGGACTGGCCTGTACCTCCTTGCAGTCCAAGGGACTCTCAGGAGTCTTCTCCAAACACCACAGTTAAGAAGCATCAGTTCTTAAGTACTCAGCTTTCTTCACAGTGAAACTCACATCCGTACATGACCACTGGAGAAACCATAGCCTAGACTAGATGGATCTTTGTTGGCAAAGTAATATCCCTTATTTTCACACTCTGTTATCTAGGTTGAGCATAACTATTCCTCCAAGGACTAAGTGTCTTTTAATTTCATGGCTGCAATCACCATCTGAAATGATTTTGGAGCCCAGAAAAGTAAGGGCTGACACTGTTTCCACTGTTTTCCCATCCGTTTCCATGAAGTCATGGGACAGATGCCATGATCTTTGTTTCCAGATTGTTGAGCTTTAAGCCAACATTTTGACTCAACTTTCACTTTCATCAAGCGCCTTATAGTTCCTCTTTATTTTCTGCCATAAGGATGGTGTAATCCGCATATCTGTGGTTATTGATATTTCTCCCAGTAATCTTAATTCTAGCTTGTGTTTCTTCCATCCAATATTTCTCATGATGCACTCTGCATACAAGTTAAATAAACAGGCGACAATATGCGTATTTGATGTACTCCCATTCCTATTGGAACTAGTCTGTTGTTCCATGTCCAGTACTAACCTTTGCTTTCTGACATGCATATGTGTTTCTCAAGCGCAAGTCAGGTGGCTGTATTCCCATCTCTTTCAGAATCTTCACAATTATTGTGACATACACAGTCAAAGGTTTTGGCATAATCAATAAAGCAGAAATAGATTTTTTCTGGAACTCTTTTCCTTTTTCCATGATCCAGAAGATGTTGGCAATTTGATCTCTTGTTCCTCTGCCTTTTCTAAAACCAGATTGAACATCTGGAAGTTCATGGTTTACATATTGCTGAAGCCTGGCTTGGAGAAATTTTAACATTACTTTACTAGTGTCTGAGATGAGTCCAATTGTGTGGTAGTTTGAGCATTCTTTGATGTTGTGTTTCTTTGGATTGGATGCAAACTGACCTTTTACAGTCTGTGGCCACTGCTGAGTTTCGTATATTTGCCGCATATTGAGTGAAACAATTTCACAGCATCATCTTTCAGGATTTGAAATAGCTCAACTGGAATCCCATCACCTCCACCACCTTGTAGTAGTGATGCTTCTAAGGCCCACTTGACTTCACATTCCAGGATGTCTGGCTCTAGGTGAGTGATCGCACCATTATGATTATCTGGATCATGAAGCTCTTCTTTGTACAATTTTCCTGTGTACCTTGCCATTCCTTCTTATATATCTCCTGCCTTGATTTGGTCTATAGCATTTCTGTCCTTTATCAAGCCCATCTTTGCATGAAATATTCCCTTGCATCATTAATTTACTTGAAGAGATTTCTGGCACTTTCCCATTTTTGCTCCTTTTGTCTATTTCTTTGCATTGATCACTGAGGAAGGCTTTCTTATCTCTCCTTTCCTTTGTTTGGAACTCTTTATTAACATACTTATATCTTTCCCTTTCTGCTTTGCTTTTAGTGTCTCTTCTTTTCACAACTATTTGTAAGGCCTCCTTAGACAGCCATTTTGCTTTCTTGCATCTATTTTCCATGAGGACTCTCTTGATGCTTGTCTCCTGCACACTGTCATGAACTTCCGCCCATTGTTCATCAGGCTCTCTGTCTATTAAATCTAGTCCCTTAAATCTATTTTGCCATTCAACTGTTTAATCATAAAGGAGTTGATTTAGGTCATACCTGAATAGTCTAGTGGTTTTCACTACCTTCTTCAATTTAAGTGATTTTGGCAAACAAAGAATACATGATCTGAGCCACAGTCAGCTCCCATTAATGTTTTTGCTGACTGTATAGAGCTTCTCCATCTTTTAGGTGGAAAGAATAGAATCAATCTGATTTCAGTGTTGACCATCAAGTCATGACCATTTGTAGAGTCTTATGTTGTTGGAAGAGGGTGTTTTCTATGGCCAGTACATTCTTTTGGCAAAACTCTGTTAGCATTTGGCCTGCTTTTTTCCTTATTCAAGGCTAAAACTTGCATGTTACTCTGTTTCTTGAATTCCTACTTTTGCATTTCAATCCCTCTATAATGGAAATGATATCTTCTTTGGTGTTAGTTCGAAAAGGTCTTGTAGATCTTCATATAACTCTTTGGCTTCATCTTCTTTAGTGTTATTAGTTGGGGCATAGGCTTGGATTATTCTCATATTGAATGGTTTTCCTTGGAAACAAACCAATATCATTCCGTCATTTTTAAGATTGCATCCAAGTACTGCATTTTGACCTCTCTCTCTCTCTCTCTTTTTTTCTTTCTTTTTTTTTTTTTTACCATTGTGGCTACTCCATTTCTTCTAAGGGATTCCTGCCTGTAGTAATAGATAGATATAATGGTCATGTGAGTTAAATTCACCGATTCCAGTCCATTTTAGTTCGCTGATATCTAGGACATTGATGTTCACCTTTGCTATCTCCTGTTTGAATACTTCCAATTTGCCTTGCAAGATTCATGGGTCTGACATTCCAGGTTCCTATGCAATATTGCTGTTTACAGCATTGGACCTTGCTTCCATCACCAGTCACATACACAACTGGGTATTGCTTTTGCTTTGACTTCATCCTTTCTTTCTTTCTGGTGTTGTTTCTCCACTGATCTCCAGTAGCCTATTGGGAACCTACCAACACGAGGAGTTCCTCTTTCAGTATCCAGTCATTCTTTCTTTTCAGACTGTTCATGGGGTTCTCAAGGCAAGATGACCTCCATCATGACCACCTGTTCTGGGTGGCGACACATGGCCTGGCTTATTTCCATTGAATTACACAAGGCTGTGGTCCATGTGATCAGATTGGCTAGTTGTCCATGATTATGGTTTCAGTGTGTCTACCCTCTGATGCCCTCTTGCAACACCTAACATCTTAATTGGGTTTCTCTTACCCTGCACTTTAGGGTATCTCTTCACAGGTGCCCCAGCAAAGTGCAGCCAGTGCTCCTTACCTTGGTCTAAGGATATCTCCTCACAGCCACCCCTCCTGACCTTGACCATGAAGTAACTCCTCTCAACCCTCCTCTGTCCATGCAGCCCACTACTATTTGGACTTAGTTCTTTCTCTGTCTCAATTATTCTACTATTGATTCTTTCCAGGGTGTTGTTAATCTCTGTTAATGCATTGACTATTACTGCTTGACTCTTCTTTATTTCTTCTAGATCCATGGTAAATATGTTCATTTCTTCTCATTCTAGGTCTCCAATGTATTTACTGGCAACATTACTTAGCTTTCAAGATTTTGCCATCTTTACTGTCATTATTTTTAATTCTTTTTTCAGGTAAACTTCCTACCTAGTCTTCTTTTGTTTGTTTTGGTGCGTTTTTATCAGTTACCTTCACCAGCTGCATATTTCTCTCCCATTCCATTCTGTCTCGATTGTTATGGTTTGGGTCTCCTTTCTGCAGGCTGGAAGTTTATGGCTCCACTGCATTGTGAAAACTGTCCTTGGTGGGTGGGATGGATCCAGTGACTTGTCAAGGTTTAATGCTTTGGTGGAATTTGTGTCTGTGCAGTGGCAGGCGGATCTGTATCTCTTCTCTCTGAAGTGCAATGAATTGTCCATGGATTGTGCTTTGGGGTGTTTGTGGGTTTGCTATGGCTTCATGCATCCCCTTTAATAATATTCACAGTTGTGTTTCTCTTTTGCTGGACAATAGCTGTGGGTTCTCTTGTACTGAATACTGGCTTGAGTGTTGAAATGGCTTTCCATGTAGACATGGAAACTCCGGGTTTTGTGTGTGTCCTTTAATGTTCAGAGGTAAGGAGTTCAATGTCGATTTAAAGTTCTGGAATCAATGTCCTGGCCTCTTGGTTTCTCTCCCCAGGTTACAGTAGCCGTCAAAAAGCCACATCCACACAACATAGAAGATAAAACCCCAGGTTGATGGTGAAAAAACTCTCCTCATCCTGAAATAAAGTGATTCACAGAGTTCCCAGAGAGCCAGAGAAAAGGGAGAAAGACATGACTAGGAGGAGACAGGAGAGAGTTAAAAGGGGAGAGAGGAATCAATTCAGGAAACAAATACATAAGTGAAATCAGATCATAAAGATTTTGTTCCTAAGGTTACAACATTGACAAAATTTTTTGAAAGCAAAAGTTAAGAACCAACAATAAAATGTAGACTTGTTGAAATAGTGTAAAAAGAGAAAACGGAGGCCAAATTCATTCTTACATATATAAGAAAGGTTTAAAGAAAGTGTATTTTTTTTGAAAGGTAAAAATAGTTAATAGAAATAAGAGCTTAGGGTATAATACATGACTTACATAGCTAAAATTGTAAGGAATCATATAGAAATAAATCTCAGAATTTTGAAAAAATTGTATGCTTTTGATGTCAGTACAGTATCAGATAGTCCTTTATTAAAGCGTGTATTTGTTGTCAAAGGCTACTGTTGTCCCTCAATTCAACAGTCTCAGCATTAACTGCAGACTTATTCAGTTCAGACTGTCACTTCTGTGTTGGTCTATGCTTCTTTACGTATATTTCCTTCTTTTATTTGAAAGCCTCTCCATATCTGGTTTTCAACACAAAACGAGGGTATGGTAGCCTCTTATTCAACCTCACTTGCTCAGTGTTTTGGTAGTGAGGTGGGACACTGAAAACAAATACCACAAGGATATGTGGCAGTGCTTGAGGTGGATTGACCACACTGGGCTTGCCAGTGACAAACATGACATGTCCTTCCTGGGTCCACCCTGCTTAAGCTCCTGGTGATACATGAAGGCACTCTCCCAAGTGGGCACTGTGTTTCACGTTCACTTCTCAGCCATTCAGACACTTAGGTGCTCTGCAGGGGCACTGACCACGTTTGACTCTATGCTTTGTGCTCTTCCCTAGTCCAAAATCTTGGGTGACTGTTTGGAGGGCAAGGCCAAGTCCCAGGTGGGCTGTGCCTCTTATGCAGCTTTCTGGTCTCAGCCACACAGTGTGCTGCCTGTGTCAGAGTGCACATTCTCAAGTTGCCATGTGTCTCCTGAGGCTAACTGACTCCAGGCTGTCATGATCCTATCCTATGTGAACTTTCCATGAACCAGGAATTCATCCTTAGCAACTGTCAACCAACATCGAGTAGGGGATGTCTCTGGGCCAAGATAGCAGTAATGGATTTCCTTCTGCCTCTGGCAGTCTTACACATTCCTCTCTCCCTCCGTGGAAGAAAGGCTCTTAAGTAGAAGCTGGTTCGGTCTCCTTTGGTATTTTTGAGTGCACAGTCTTCTGCTATGTGAGTGTGCCATGATTCAGAATGTGGCCTTAGAGCCTTCTTGCATAAAATGTCCTTTCTAAAATGTCTCTCTAATGACACCCCACTCTAGCACTCTTGCCTGGAAAATCCCATGGATGGAGGACCCTGGTAGGCTGCAGTCCATGGTGTTCCTGAGGGTCGGACACAACTGAGCCACTTCACTTTCAATTCTCACTTTCCACTTTCATGCATTGGAGAGTGAAATGGCAACCCACTCCAGCGTTCTTGCCTGGAGAATCCCAGGGACGGGGTAGCATGGTGGGCTACCGTCTGTGGGGTCTCACAGAGTCGGACATGACTGAAGTGATTTACCATAGCATAGTGTTCCCATGGTTTATATTTCTATGTCACCTTAGGTCCATCAGATTGTCCTCGGGGCACTAAAGCCTGCTTATAAGCATAGGATGTTTGATACATCACAGGCCTCCCTCCCAGGCCCCATGTAAGATAGTGGACAGGAGCATCTGAACCACTTCTTGGCTAGTAATCTTATTTATTTGCATAATCTGTGTTTTTGCTCTTTTTCCCCTGGTTCTGTTTCTTCCCCTACTGACACATATGAGAGAGTGTTTCTTAATTTGTGTAAATTTCTCCTCCTTTATAACTCCCTCTCCAAGGTGGGTTTCAATCCCTAAAATCGTTTCTAGGCTCAAGTCTCTTATTTTTCCCTACCTCATTTTTAAGAGACTGATTTTCCTTTCTCGGTTTCTAGGGCCCATCAACATCCCTCAAAAATTGATTTCTGAAAGATATTTCATGTTCAGTCCCATGTTCATGTGTGGGAGAAAATATACAGTGTCTCCTATTTCTCTAACATTATGAAACCCTCATCATGACCGTGGAAGATAAATTTCATTAACTGAAATCGTGTTATTGTTCAGTCACAACACCATTTCTGACTCTTTTTGATGCATTGGGAGCAATGCAAAAGGCCTATCTCTCTCACTGTCACCCAGGGTCTGCCTGAGATCATGTCAATTGAATGGGTGAAGCTATACAGCCATCTCCTTCTCTCTCACCTGTGTCTCCTCCTGATTTGATCATTTGCTAGGAATAAGTTTGTTTTCTAGTGAGTCAGTTATTTGCTCAAATGATTGAAGCTTTGGGGACTAAGCTTCAGCATCAATGATTCTAATGCCTCTTCAGAGTTGAATTCCTTTATCTTTGACTGACTTGATCTCCTCACAATCCAATGGACACACACATGTCATCCTCAGCAGAGCAGTTTGGTATACTCACATCTGTACATGTCTACTGGGAAAAACCATAAATGTGACACTATGTGCCTCTCTTGGTCAAGTCATGTCTTCACTTTTTAACTTGCTCTCTAAATTTGTGAGAGCTTTTCTTCCAGGAAGCAATATTCTTCTAATTTTATAACCATTATCACCATGATGAATGGTGAGCCACAAAATTGGCAGTGAATTTAGAGCCACAAAAAAGGAAATCTATCACTGTTTCTGGCTTTTTCACTTCTATTTCCCATAATGTGCTGGGACCAGATTCCTTGACCTTACTTTGTGTAATACTGAGAATTAAATTGTACTGTTTATCCTATGTTTTCATATCAACATTGAGGATTATTGTATTCTTGTATCTTAGTTTTCCCTCGATGCTTTGAATAAGAAATTATTTTCTAAGATTATTCTAAGATAATAGTTACTCATTATATATAATACTGCTTGTTTTAAGGTTCCTGCTGGAACATTCATGCCTTGCTTCTGTGACAACTGAGTAAGTGTTGACAAAATACACAGCCTATAATATATATCTCCATTAATGTAACATATTGAGCCTTTTCATATTATCTAGTTAGATTTTCTCTAACATGGCAACTACAACAATACAGAAGAGGAAAGGAAACAAGAGATAGGATTTGGAGGGGAACAGGAAGCTGAATCCCTGTGGCATGAAGATAAATAAATTTTCACCATCAATGATTTCTGTTGAAATATTTGGTATCAGAAGTTTAAACTAATGAAATAAGCTTTTACATACTGAATGATGGAGAAGTGATTTTGATATGCACATTATATAATTTTAGTGTTCAGCTAGCCAGATGAGCCGGACTATGATCTATGCACAGTGCACTGGGCATTTGTTTTATCCATTAAGTGGGTAGCTCTTATCCCAAATCCAGCTAGTTGACCAATGTGCATGTGGTTCTGACATGTTCCTATGTTACTACAGATTGAATGAATAAAATTATATTCAGCATGAGGAGAGCAAGAGCTTTCCTTGAACAATATATCTAAGTAAATTAGAGTTGCGATTTGATGGGCTCAAGGTGTCCTCATAAGTATGAATCCATCTCTTATTACAGAAAGAAGATTGAAAGTTGAGCTAGATTAAAGGAGAAACTTTCAGCAACAGAATCTGAATTATTCAGCCAGAAAGTTATTATGTATTGTTGGGGATCCCAAAAAATTCATTTAAGATCTTGAGAGTAAGCAAAGAGTTTGGTCAACTAAATAAATTTAGTTTGACTAAAATTATATTTTGACATATATACATATATACACATATGTGTGTGCATAAAAAAGTACACTAGAATTTTTTCCTGATAGGCATATCAGCAACGGAAAAAATTCTAGCCCAAATGAAGAATGATTCAAAAGTGTACTCAGTTATTGAATATATGTAAGTAGCATCCGAGAAATAAATGGGGAAACAGTGGAAACAGTGTCAGACTTTATTTTTGTGGGCTACAAAATCACCGCAGGTGGTATTGCAGGCATGAAATTAAAAGACGCTTACTCCTTGGAAGAAAATTTATGACCAACCTAGATAGTATATTCAAAAGCAGAGACGTTACTTTGCTGACTAAGGTCCATCTAGTCAAGGCTATGGTTTTTCATGTGGTTATGTATGGATGTGACAGTTGGACTCTGAAGAAGGCTGAGAGCCGAAGAATTGATCCTTATGAACTGTGGTGTTGGAGGAGACTCTTGAGTTTCCATTGGACTGCAAGAAGATCCAGCCAGTCCATTCTGAAGGAGATTAGCCTGGTGATTTCTTTGGAAGGAATGTTGCTAAAGCTGAACTCCAGTACTTTGGCCACCTCATGTGAAGTGTTGGCTCATTGGAAAAGACTCTGATGCTGGGAGGGACTGGGGGCAGGAGGAGAAGGGGACAACAGAGGATGAGATGGCTGGATGGCATCACTGGCTTGATGGACGTTAGTCTGAGTGGACTCTGGGAGTTGGTGATGGACAGGGAGGCCTGGCGTGCTGTGATTCATGGGGTCGCAAAGAGTCGGACACCACTGATCGACTGAATTGAACTGAAGTGGAAATACTTTAAAATATGCTTTTAGGGCTGCATGTAAAATATGGTGACTCTTTATATCACTCCCATCTCTCTTTTTAATGAATAACTACCAAATTTCAAATGTTTCTCCAGTTTTAATGACAGAATTAGACATATAGAGAAATGTACATATGCGTATGTATATATAAACAACTATATCAAATAGATGTTTCCATAATATAAAATACTGATATCAAGCTTAGATCTCAGAGCTATTTCCAACTCCATGCTCCATCTCAACAGGAAATAGACAACTTGTTCCTGACTCAAACACTCCAATAGCTGGGAAACAAGAAAAAGAAATCAAACCTGCAACTGAAATTTTAAGTCACATTTATGATCAAGCTCTAAGTCCAACGCTTTATTTCTTTTCTTGTTCTAAGCAGCCATTTCTTTATATTGAAAACATGAAAACCGAAAGGGGTTAAGGGATTTTAGACCTCCTCTTGTTCCAAGAGTAGTTTTTTTTTAAAATATAAACTTATTTATTTTAATTGGAGTTTAATTGATTTAAAATATTGTATTGATTTTGCCATACATCAACATGAATCTGCCACAGGTATGCACGTGTTCCCATCCTGAACCCGTCTCCTTCCTCCCTCCCCATACCATCTGTCTAGGTAATCCCAGTGCACCAGCCCCAAGTATCCAGTATCATGCATCAAACTTTGACTGGTGATTCATATCATATATGATATTATACATGTTTCAATGCCATTCTCCCAAATAATCCCACCCTCTCCCTCTCCCACAGACTCCAAAAGACTGTTCTATACATCTGTGTCTCTTTTGATGTCTCGCATACAGCGTTATCATTACCATCTTTGTAAATTCCATATAGTTGCATTAGTATACTATCAGTTCGTATACTGCCAGTTAGTATACTATCAGAAACCCACAGTCAGTTGATTGACTTTTTGCACAGAAGTAAGTGACCCAAGTTTGCTTGGGTAAAATTACTGAATATTAAGAATGTATATGTGTGTATAGAAGGTGGATAAATCACTTTTATTTCAGAAACCAAGTAGATTTAGTGATGTGACCTGTCTGTGTAAAAATTCTTTAAGAATGAGGATTTTCACGCTTTATGGTTTTGGTTACTATTTCTGTAAGAAGTCCATATTTTAAGTTAATGCTGAAGTAAACACTGGATGAACAGTACCCTTCAATTGCTAGGAGACCATTGATTTAGTGATGTCACAGTTTTCTGACTTTGAGAACCACTGTGATGGTCTAGAGAGCTTCTCTCTGTAGGTCAGCCAAGTGGCATTGGAAGTTACAGTGTGTAAAATCAGACAAATGACAAAAGTATCTGAAGAAAGATTTCTCTGAGATGGCACATATTTCTTCAGAAATTCTAGATGGGCCTCCTAAGGATGAATAAATTGTTTCATAAACCTCCATTAGACCTTCTTTGTATGATTACACACTTACTGGGGACTCGGTTTTGAGGTCTGTGATGGAAGAATATGCTTTTCAGGCATTGTCTGAGGAACCTGTGATAAAAAGGCCACGCTACACATTCTATCTCTGAAACACATGAGCTGAATTATTTTCTTTCACTCACATTTCCAGATAAACTTTGGAGTTGAAAGTGATTAGTTTGAATCTATTTGGCAGGATGAGAGTAGCACTTGTATAGTGATCAATGAAGGACCCTTTAAGAAAGACATCTTGGACAGAAAGGGGCCTTTCAGAATATTTGAAACAAAGAGTATGAAAAGTTTAGTTCTACAGCTTAACTTTGTGGGTTTAGTAAAAAGTGACAAACGTTTCAGAGTTCTGCTTCACCACCTAACTTTCTGGAAGAAGAAAACAATGTCTGTCTTTAGAGTAAGGTATTTCATGATTTTCACTTATTGGCAAAATGTCAGATTAAATCATGTGACCCAGAAAGCATGTTCACATATGTAGTTAAAATTGAATTTAAAATTGAGATCGAATTTTGTTATGGATTTTTTCATCTAATTTCATCAGTGATATTGGCCTGTAGGTTTATTTTTTGTGGTATCTTTTTCAGGTTTTGGTATTAGGGTGATGGTGGCCTCATAGAATGATTTTGGAAGTTTCCATTCCTCTGCAATTTCCTGGAAGAGTTTGAGTAGGATAGGTTTTAGCTCTTCTCTAAATTTTTTGGTAGCATTCAGCTGTGAAGCCATCTGGACCTGGGCTTTTGTTTGCTGGAAGATTTCTGATTACAGTTTCAATGTCTGTGCTTGTGATGGGTCTTTTAAGATTTTGGGCCTGCTGAGTTTCAGCTATAAGTTTGTGTAAAAGTAGGACAAGTTCAACATAACAGGAAATCCAAATGCGAGTAACATGTAATTCCTCAAAATCCTCTCAATTGTCTTAAAGTCATAAGTAGGGGATGACTTAATATAGGTTTAATTCTCTCAGGGTCTATGACCCTAGTTCCTTCTGATATGATTAGGCCTAGATCTACCGGATTGTTGACAAAGCGGAGCCTTTTCTCTTGATGCCTTGTAACCACAGCCTTCCAGAATGTTTAAGAAATTTCTGAGGCTTGGGAACAACTTCCTCTGTCTCAACACAGGGAAAATATCATTTACATATTGTAACACCACCGCTTCAGAGCTATTAAAGTTTTGTGGATCCTATGACAAACTTTGTCCAAATAAGTGAGGACTGTCACTAAATACCGGGGGGAAACTGCCCAGGTTATCTGAGAAGCTGGCTGCGTAGAGTCTTCAACGGCAAATAGAAATTTACTTTCATCCACCAAAGTTACAGAATTAAAGGCATCTTTCAAATCAATTACTGAGAAATATTTGGCTCATTCAGAAATTTCAGAAAATAGAATATAAGGATTAGACACCAGAGGGTGTAAAGAAAATACAGCTAATACATTTATTAGCCATAAATCTTGAACTAGGCTGTATTTAACATTTGATTTATTTATACACAAAAGAGGAATGTTGCACGGACTCTTAAAGGGAATTAATAGTCACTGCTCCTTTAAATTTTTGATGATAGGTCTTAACCCTTCCTTTATCACAGGTTTCAGTAGATACTGCTTCTTATGTGGAAATAAATGTGGCTCTTGAGCTTGACAACTACAGCAATATAATTTTGTTCTTAATCTAGAGATTTTCCATCATCCCATACTTTAGTATTTACATTTTGTTCAACTAAAGGGAGAGAAAGGGAGGGCTCCATTGCTAAAGTCTGGCTCCAGCACCCAGAGATTCAACTTGAAGGCATGAGTGGTTTTGGTGAGAAACTGAAACAGCCTCTCATTTTCCTTGGACTGCCTGCTTATTTCAAGCTTATCATTCTCTTTTATACTTTTACAAAAGCATTAGGTTAGAGGTTTGATAGTTTTAGTTCCCATTGAACCAGATTTATTCTTCTCCAAAAATCACTGTTGTCCCTCAAAAAGAGTTCCTTCCTCAGCAATTACCTTATCTAATTTTTCTCATGTGTCCTTGCGAATACGCGGTAACTCATGCTAATGTCTGGGCTGCATACCACATTCCTCAGTTTAATTCTTATCTTTCTAAGTCCTGTTTGCCGCTAGTATCCTAAGCTCACTATTTCTTCTTCTTTTTTTTTTTTTAATTTTATTATTTTTTTAATTTATTTTTTATTTTTTTAAATTTTAAAATCTTTAATTCTTACATGAGTTCCCAAACATGAACCCCCCTCCCACCTCCCTCCCCATAACATCTCTCTGGATCATCCCCATGCACCAGCTCCAAGCATGCTGTATCCTGCATCAGACAGACTGGCGATTCAATTCTTACATGACAGTATACATGTTAGAATGCCATTCTCCCAAATCATCCCACCCTCTCCCTCCCTCTGAGTCCAAAAGACTATTTCTTAGAAAGGACTTCTAGCTAATAACATCTCTAAAGTCCCTACTTTTTAAAAGCTATGGTAGAATATTGTAACATTACAGCAATCCTTAAATCTTTAGCTTGTAACTATTTTAATTATTCCTAAGCCCTAAATTCAGCAAATTTCTTTGCTATAAACACTTTTCTCACAAATGAGCTTCAGATAGGAATCCCTCCCACGGCCTCAAGCTGAAGCCTGTGTGCTCACCCTGGAATCCTTTTTTGTAAAAGACTTTGACAAATGTCAGTATTTAACTTTATGAATTATTCTTTGAGCACAGCTGCAGGAGGCCTAAGGCATTCTCATGCTCCTCTCAAAAACAATAAGCAACTTCATATTCTCTTCAGTCAACTCAGGTGAGGAAAGGAAAACAAAAAAATAAACCAAGTCAGAATCACAAAGCTTAACTCCTTCATTCCGAGTCCGTGCCTATGGAACAAAGGTGGGGGGAGGCGGTAAGGGCCGTGCCTCTATTTTGTCAGTAATGCCTAAAGTGGCCTCTGACATCTCCCCCCTTTTTCACTTTTTAGAGCATAGGTATGAAACTCAGTAGATAGAGCAGCAACATTTCAGCTGAGTATTCTGAAAAGGCATGGAGATATTACAGAAATCAAAACTAACAGATATAAGCACATGGCTGCATTAACAATTACTGTAGAAGGATCCATGGGAAAGATTCCCCTCCCAATTTTCAAAGAGGGAATTACAAAGCCATTGAGAGGAAAAGTCAGACTTCACCTGCTTCATATCCTGAATATCCTGATGTAATTTAGAGATATGAATACTAAAATCTGAATGATTCCAGATGCCTAAAATATTATTTTTAATGCATTCCCAAGAATGCATGGAGTCATTCACTTGTAGAGGGGTAATACACATCCATTTTAAAATCAGCCTGGCAACTTAAAGATAATTTAATTTTTTAAGTTTGCAAATTCTTGCCCCATAAGCAGAACTGCTTTTTCTAAAACATTGACCCTATTTTATATATTTTTTTAATCTATAAATTCCTGTGTAGTAAGAGCTATGGAGACATTTTTGGACAGCTGATTGACAAAAGAGGTAGTATACACATTTTTTGACAGGGCAACAGAAGAAACCGTGACTAATGCAATTATGGCAATCAGTGCAGTTATTCCCACAACTAGAGCTGCAATGAAACTCTTAGGTCGAGGAATTAAGCCATTAAGTTCATATAAATCTTTCAATGCATAATCATCAAACCATTGTCCCTCTAATTTTACAAGAAGCATCAAATATGATGGTTGCTTTACAATCATCACAGCCTTATAATTATTATAATCATTCACATCAACACAATTTTATATATAACTATTCACACATATAACACTGTAAATAGTTTCTCCTTCAGATACTTCCAAATCATTCTGATTTCGGGCCAACAGAAAGGCATAGGGAGAATGTACACAGGCCCGAATAATACATCTTTGTTATTTTAAAGGTCTCTGTAAAATCACAGGCGCCATAGCAGCCAACGCTTTCCATAACTCAGGCTGCATGGACCCATTCCTTTGAAGCTCACTAAAGGAGGAATCTATCCATTAGCATGTCACCTAATGATTATTAAAGGCCCAGGGAGAAACAAATTATTCCATGCGGACCTATAAGGTTCTACATAAATCAACCCCACCATTGATTCAAAAGATAGGGGCATCCCAATTCGATTAGAAAATGTCTGGTGGTAGCAATGTGAATAGATAACTTTATGCCATATATGAATTATTTCCAACGAGGAAAGCCAAAAATTCTACTTATGCTTTCCCAGGCCTGCAGTCCTTGTTCATCAGTGTCCAGAGTGGGGAGTGCACAGCTCAGATAGTATTTTAAATGAGGGGCTGCCTTCTCTAAGGCATCAGAGAGTCTTGTGTCCCTGGCGTCAGCACCTGTAAAGACCAAAAGCCTCTCTCGCCATCACTTCTCAGAGAATCAGTAAGCATGCCTTTCAAGGAAGTGCTAATGCATCCATTCAAAACTAGAGCTTATCCTTGTAAAGAGGAAGGCATGGCAAAGCAAATAGTTGGATAAATGGACATGCCTAAAAAGTTGAAGGATGTGCTGACCACTGTTTTAACATTATTAGGATAGATGGTAACCCTGCCCAAAAGAAGAGTATCATTAACAAAAATACGAATGGGCTCATTCATCTGATCAACAGGCTGGAAAGAAGTTGGATTAGGCAAATAGGCCCAATGAGCCTTTTCTGTGCTGGAAGGCATCAGCTAACAGGCCAGCACAGCAAGCATAGCCACAAACATAACTATAGTAGAGGCCTCATATCTCCCCCTTTCTGTTAATTCTTCGGCCCTCTGAACGAAATGTTTTAGCTGGTTACCCAAGTTGGTACCGTGTTGGAGGTAGCTGTTTGAGTATGATGATGGTGACAAGGTGAAGAAGAATACGGTTGAAGTCGATCAGCATGTCTCTTCTGAAGCACCAGGTGCCTGAAGTGATGTACCAGCGGTGAAGCCTCAGATGAAGAGTCATTCACCCTTTGGCTTTTCCCTGACTCCTTCAGGACTGGACCCAATGAGCTTTTGGTCTCTCCTTCTTATTTTGGTCCCAGACTTCAAGGCCCCAGGGATATCAGTGACTTTGGGGGTCTTTGTGATCCTGGTGGTCTCATGGGGCTAGACATGTTTAATTAGTCTGTCAGGAATCTGGACAGGAAAAGTGGAATCCTGTAGAAACACACAAGCATACCATCTCTCACAAGTTAGCAACACATTTGGCCCTTCTCACTTTCTGGTAAGGTTTTTTTCACTCGACCAGGGCCCAAGTTGTAGCCGCTTCAGGAATCCAGTGTCTCATCATTGTAATCTGCCCCTGTGTACCCTTGTTTCGATGATTAATTACAAACACAGCATTGTGCAAAACATGATGTGGAGAGGAATATTAAATTATCCCTGCTTTAATATAGCTATCTGATTTTTTAAAGTTTGGTGTACCCTTTCCACTATGGCTTGACCTTGGGGATTTTAAGATATTTCTGTTGAATGTACTATGGAAAATTGTTAACAAAATCTCTTAAAAGCAACACAAGTATAATTTAGGGTGTTATCTGCTTTCATTTGTTTGGAGAGTCTTATTGGGGAAAAACACTGAAACAAGTGCTGAATTACATCTCTTGTTGTTTCACCTGATCTAGCAGAGGCTATCATGAGAAAAGGTATCCATGGTAATGTGCACGAAGGACAGTTTTCCAAAGGCCGGATATGAGTTACGTCCATTTGCCAGAAAGCATTAGGCCTAAAGACTCGAGGATTAACTCCTAATGGTGGAGATGGATTAAATTTTGGGCAATTTGGACAGAACTTAACTATTTGTCTAGCTGTTTCTAGTGATATGAAATTCATACCTTAAACCAGCTGCATTTTGATGGTGAATTTTGTGGGAATTTTTGGCCTTGTCAATTTTTTCATGGTGGCTAGGGCTTCCGTGGTGACTCAGAGGTTAAAGTGTCTGCCTCCAATGCGGGACACCCAGGTTCGATCCCTGGGTTGGGAAGATTCCCTGGAAAAGGAAATGGCAACCCAATGAGGAGCCTGGTGGGCTGCAGTCCATGGGGTCACAAAGAGTCAGACACGACTGAGTGACTTTACTTACTTACTTATTTTCTTAAACCAATTACTTTAGTTAATGCATCTGCCAAGGCATTTCCTTCATGTAAAAGACCAGGCAAGATGGAATGGGCTCTAATATGTCCCACAAAATATTTATTATCTCTGTGTTTAATCTCTTTCTATAAATCAGATAACAAGGAGAAGATAGTAGTTTTATATTCCAGAATATTATCAGTCTCTATATGAGGAAACAACCCTACAATATATCGGGAGTCAGTCAAAAGTTTGAAGATGTAGTCTCTTAAATGTTGAAAAGCCCAAATAACCGTTTGTAACTCAACCCTCTGGGCAGATGTCTCTCCAGTTACCTGAACATGGGATATTCCATCAATAATCATAACTGCTTTACCATTGAAGGAACCATCTATGAAAAGTAAAATTGCCCCTTCCAAAGGTTGTATAGAAAATTCCTTCAGAAAAAGAACTGGATGACTTTTCAAAAAATGCAAAAGGGGGCCTGAGGGCAAATGAAACACAGTTTGACCCTGGAAATCTGTCAGGGCAAGTTGCCTATCTACATTGTTTTGTAAAATAAACTGCAATGGATCCTTATTGAATGGAATCACTATATTTGCTACTTCTCTTCCAAAAAGTTCCACACTTCTTTTTCTACCCTTTATAATTAATTATGCCAACAAGCTGGGATAAGATATAACTATTTTCCTTGGGGTCACTGGTAGATGGAGCTATTCAAATGGACCTTCTTGCCACAAGCATCCTGTAGGTGTACACTCCCTGGCAAGAATAATTAAATCCCATCCTCTGGAAATATTAACCGTAATTAACTGATCATTTAAAGCCTCATCTGCTTTAACAAGAGTCGACTCTTATTCACTAGTCAATCGTTTCTTAGAACTGGGATTAGGATTGCCATTTAAGCAATCAAGCAAAGGCTACAAATCTCCAGTAGTCAGTTTTAAATGTCGGTGTATCAAATTAATATCTCCTAATAATTTCTGGGAATCATTTAAAGTTAGTAAACAATCTCTCCACAGCTGCAAAGGAGCATGACTCAAAGTATGGGTATTTAACACCCTCCCCAAATAAGAAAAAGTAGGCTTTACTTGTATCTCATCTGGAGCTATCTTTAAACTCCAGTTTTCCAAAGCCTAAATTAATTCAGATAAAATATGTTTCAACAAGGCTCTGTCCCTATGAGCTGCCAAAATACCATCCATATAATGTATTAAATATAAATCCTTATACTTTCTTCTAACATTTTGCACAGCTTGGTTTCCAAATTTCTGACACAAGGTGGGGCTATTTCTCATTCCCTGAAGCAAAACCTTCCATTGAAACCTGCTATAGTGCTGTATAAAATTAGCTGAAGGGAGACTGAAGGCAAACCACTTACAATCCTTGCCGGCCAGGGGAATGGTAAAGAAACAATCCTGTAGATCTATAACTATCACATTATACTGAAAAGGCACAACAACTGGAGAAGGGAGGCCTGACTGGAGGGACCCTATGTCTTCCATAGTTGCATTTATAGCTCTCAAATCGTGTACCAATCTCCATTTTCTTAATTTTTTTTCTTAATAACAAAAATAGGAGTATACCAGGGGCTGTTAGAAGGCTCTATATGGCTGCTGCCAGCTGTTCCATAACTAAATCCTCAGCTGCCTGTAGTTTTTCACCTGTTAATGGCCATTGCTCCACCCATACCAGGTCATCAGATTTCCAGGTAATAGAGTCAGCAGCAAAAGAAACAGCCTCTAGGATAAATTTGAATATCCCAGATCTTCTCTATTCTTGTTATGAACTGCCTCTAATGGAGAAACAATTCCCTGCTGATCTTTACCAAGTGCCTTATCAGGATTATACCTCATCTGCAGCATTTGATTAGTACTCTTTTCATCTGGGCTATATAAAAGCATTCCCATCTGAGATAATATATCTCTCCCCTATAAAGAAAAAGTCAGTGAAGGAACCACATATGGACAAAAAGTGCCTTGTGCCCCCTTCTCATCTGACCATGTCAAAATTTGTGAGCTCTTAGTAACCAAGGGCACTGACCCTATTCCTACCAAGCCAGCCCTAGTCAAGCAGGTCAGCCAGGATGAGGGACAATCTTCTTGAGCAAGGCAACACACTTCTGCTCTCATATCTAATAGCCCTGACATTTTATTTCCTTAAATTAAAATATTTTGCAAAGGCCTACAGGCTGTAATTTCCTGTACCCAAATGGGTAGGTCACTTGAAGTCAAGGTCTTTCCTGTCTGATAATAAGGTAAAAGCAAAAGCTGTGCTATTCTTTGACCTTTATAAATTTTCACAGTTTTAGTAGGTGGCAAGACCAAAACTTTAATTTCCCCTGTATAATCAGAATCTATTACACCAGGCACGAATGAAATTCCTTCAAGGGAAAGCGAGCTATGCCCCAGCACAAGTCCTACAATGCCCTCAGGTAGGGGACAAGACACTCCCGTTGGAATCGGAGTAACCAGTATATCAGTGGTTAATATTGTTGTGGTGGCAGAACTGAGGTCCAGTCCCATGCTATTTGGGGTTGCTCTGAGGAGTTCTGAGATGGGACAAAGGGAATAAAGGGATTGAATGTGGCTGCCCCTATTGTTGTCTGGGGCCGAGGCTGCCCCTGCTTCCCATTTCCCTGAAATTGAGAAAAATTACCTTCTTGTATTTGGTGGGTGAGCATAGTCCCATCCAGGGTAAGGCGCCTTTGGGGGGTTAGCATTAGTTGACAAACATTTTGTTGTGCCTGCTTGGCAGGACATTGCAGGCAAAAATGCCCCATTTGGACACAAGAGAAACACCTTTTATTTGTAAGATAGTTTCCATTAGGATTAATCTTTTTTATCATTCCCTGAATAACTTGGGCAGCTCTTTCTCTCCTCAAGGCTGCGGCTAAGGTTACCCCCTGCATGAAGAAAGTTCCTACTTCCTGGCAGGTCTCTATGTAAGTCCGAAGAACTTCCCTTACTTCTAACAGGTTTAAGCAATACATGACAGGTAGAATTAGCATTCTCATAGGCCAATTGTTTAAAAGCTATCTCTGCAGACTCAGTACACTTAATAGTTCTCTCCAAACCAGTTTTCAATCTAGCCACAAAGTCTTAATATTTCTCATTGGGTTCTTGCTTGATTTTACTCAGAGAAGATAATTTTCCATCTGAAGGGGGCAGAGATTCCCATGCCAACACACCTATGGCCATAACCTGATCAACTGCTGATTTAGACAACCTTACTTGGGTTATGTTAGATTCCTACTCTCCATCTCCTCTTAATGCTGCAGATCCCACTGTCCTGAGCTTTGTGTCATCAGAGGTTTTGTTTTCTGCTGACTGCTGTCTAGCCAACCTATCATACTCTGCCAACTACAGGAGGTACTCTCCTCCAGGAAGGCAAGCCTTTGCAACCGTGCTCCAATCATATGGTGTCATCCATCTTCCAGCCAAGGCATCTAGCAGAGTGAGTATATAGGGAAAGGTAGACCCACAATCATTTAGGCTTGTTTAAGCTTTTTCAGCAGCTTATATGGGATCGGTCCCTATTTTCCTTCTTCCTCATCATCTCTTTCCGTTTTGGTAAAAACTACTGGAAAGACCAAAAAAAATTCCAAGTCTCCTTGGAATTCTGCCTCCCTTCTAGCCTGGGTGAGACCCCGCTGAGGGCGTTTACCCCAAAGAGAACCCTATGCATATTGTTCATGCATCCGCCTCAAAATCTTCTTTATTTCAGAAAAGTCCTCATCCTCCTCAACCACAGCCAATGATTTGGCTGGTTTTGTGGGCAAAGTGGGGAACTCCTGGGCCCTGGGAGGCAAAAGCGGAGGTGGTGGGGATCACCTTAAATCAGAAATTGGTGGATAAATTTTTAAAAGTTTGAATAGAGAGGGAGTGTGCTCTCCAGGGCACCCGGCCACAGCTTCCTGCACACCCTCTCCTTCCTCGAGAGGTAGAGAACAGTCTCCTCCCTTTTCTTCATCAATGGCAGAAAACATAATCTGCGCAGAAGTTGGGCACCTGGCCACAGCTTCCTGCACACCCTCTCCTTCCTCGAGAGGTAGAGAACAGTCTCCTCCCTTTTCTTCATCAATGGCAGAAAACATAATCTGCGCAGAAGTTGGAGACCCACCCTACGCTGCTATAGCCTGCCCCATGGGCTGTGTAACAGCCTCATGAGGGTCAAGGACATCCCTAATTATATTCCACAGAGTAAATCATCTATAGGAACTCTTTCTGGCACATGCAAAGTGTAAAACAAATGTAGCAGATCTCCAACCTTAGTACAAGTTTCCAGATTTAGAGTACCTTCCTTAGGAAACCATAGGCATTGCTCTTGGATAAAGATTAGAAACTTATGCAGCTTTCCTTTGCTTACTTTAACACCTCTATGGGATAACATGTGAATTAATATTTCAATAAAAATTTATCTATTCTTAAATGCAGAGAGGCCTATTCTCCTAGAAAATATTTTTATTCCTCTGTACCCTCCTCACCTGGCCTAAAGTGCAGAGGGGTGCCAGCCACCAACAGGTACAATCCTAACCACCCTGCATTATAATCTAAAATTACTTACACTTCAGTGTCCCTTTTTCAGGTGCCACATGCCAGAGTCCATCTCCAGCAGCCAAGGAGTTAACCTGAAGGTGTGAGTGGTGTCAGCAAGAAACTAAGGCAGCCTCTCACTTTTCTTGGACTGCCTGTTTATTTCAAGCCTATCATTCTCTTTTATACTTTTACAAAAGCATTAGGTCAGAGGTTTTGTATTTTTAGTTCCCATTGAACCAGATTTATTTTTCTCCAAATATCACTGTTGCCCCTCAGAAGGAGTTCCTTCCTAAGTGATTCTCTTATCTTCTTTTTCTCATGTGTCCTTGTGAATACACTGTAACTCATGCTAATACCTGGGCTGCATACCACAATCCTCAGTTTAATTCTTATCTTTCTAAGTCTTATTTGCCCCTAGTGTCCTAAGCTCACTATTTCTTAGAAAGGACTTCTAGCTAATAACATCTCTAAAGTCCCTACTTTTTAAAATCTATAGTAGAATATTGTAACATTACAGCAATCCTTAAATATTTAGCTTCTAACTATTTTAATTATTCCTAAGCCTTAAATTCAGCAACCTCCTTTGCCATAAACACTTTTCTCACAAATGCCTTCTGATAGCAATCCCTCCCATGGCCTCAAGCTGTGGCCTGTGTGCTCAACCTGGAACACTTTTCTGTAAAAGTCCTTGAACAAATGCCAGTGATTAACTTTATGAGTTATTCTTTGAGCACAGCTTCAGAAGGCTTTTTAAAAACAATAAGCACTTTAATATTCTCTTCAGTCAACTCAGGCAAGGAAGGGAAAAAACAAGTCAGAATCACAAACCCTAACTCCTTCATCCCGGGTCCGTGCCTATGGAACAAAGGGAGGTGGTTTAGGGGAGTGCCTCTATTTTGTCAGTGCTCCCAACACTCCATATTCATGGAAACAGAGGCATGGGCCTTGCTCAGTATATCCTTCGCCAAAAGGGGTGAGGGAGATTCTGACATGATCAGAAACTCATGTAAAAATAGAACAGATTCCCAGTTACAAGGTAAAGAATAACTGAAATAATACCTTTTGCCTCATCCAGACAGTCCCATTATGGAAGTGGATTAGGAAGAAAGCGGGCCAGGGGCTTCAGTAAGCACAGAGTAAGTTGCCTCTGTATCTAAAAGGAAATCAATGGAACCCCCCCAACCCCCTACCCCCCACCCCCCCACACACATTTTAATACCCAGGGTTCCTCAGGTGTACTTAGGATGGAGCTTCTGTGGGGACCCGTGGGCCCCTTCATTCCTGATTGTCTTGAGAGTCTGACCCCAGAGACCTACAACTCTGTTGGCAGTCTTTCTTTCAATGTGGTTCTTGCAGACCAGACATTGAACCGAGGTGGCTTAGATGCCTGAGGGCAATCCCATTTGAGGTGTCCCTCCTTTCCACAGCAATATCAAGCTCATCCCTTTCCACCAGGTCCCTCTGGGTCTTTTCCTCAAGCTGTTTAAGAATGTTTTCCATAGCCATTGTGATGGCTACCGCCTTTTCCTTTTTTTCTTTTTCTGCCTTTCTTTATTTCCCTCATATTCCCTGCCATAAAAGACTGTCTGAGCCAATTGTAACAGAACACCCAAAGACTGATTTGGTCTATACGCCTGTTTTAATAGCTTATGGCAAATATTTGGAGCAGACTGAGACAGAAATCTATTCTTTAAGATCATTTTTCCCTGTTCCTTATAGAACCTATTTTATTGTAAAACAGTAGTATTCTTAGGAGACCTTCCAACTGGCCACTGTTCACCATCCTCCAATAGATACCATGGCCATGAGTATCACATAGGAAGATTAGGTGTGTCTTCTTTAAGTCCTGGGGATCAAATCTATCCCAGTTTTTCAGAATAAAGTTCAACGGAGTGAGTCTGGAATTGTTAGCTTCCATCTGTAAGACAGGGACAAATTAACCAGTGTCATATTTCTACCGGAGACATCCTTCCCTGCTCGAGATGGGGCTGTAGACAGATTTTAGACTAAAGGTTTATTTCCTTCTCAGATTTAATCTGTCCTTACTGACACAGGCACTCTACACGTCCCTCCTTGTTGGTACTACCACCGAGATGGGTTGTGAATGTACCATGTGTAGACCTGATGGCATCCCTACCTGACATCTAGCTCTTCACGATTAACACCCTGGTTTCCTCTAATGCCACCGGGGTGGAATTCCTCTGATGCCACTGGGGTGGAATCAGAGTAACTATCCAGAACGCCACTCAAGCTAAGACCGCTGGGGTTAACATTCTTCACCTGAGTGCCTGTGTATGACCCAGAGTATGTTCCTAACCATAATAAGACCGATATGAACATAAAACTTGGATGTACCTTCCAAGCATCACCACAGCAGTAAAAGAGTCACCTCTGGTCCACTAAGAGCCAACACCGGCAAAGAAGGTGGGTAGGTGGGAATTGCAGTACCACTCTGAGTAAACTTTCACCTCAGAGATGCTCTTGGAGCTAGACCTACATCTAGCTTTCAAAATTTCAATTCCTAGTTAGGCTAGGCACTTTCTTGGCTACTGAGCCAAATTTTGGACCTAAGCCACCATACACAGTAACAGTGTAGATCACAAGTCTCTTGAAAGTCAATGATCTAATAGATTAGGTTAGTACTTCTTATTCCCAAGGAGTTATGAAATGGTCAACGATAATGAAAAGTTTAACTGAAAAAGGAGAGTTTTGTCCATTCACTATGCCCATTTTTGTCGGTTCCAGAACGAGACATTGGGTGCCTCTTGGCATTGTCAGGTCGGTATAAACCTCCAACAGGTTTCTGCCATAAGCCATATGAGATCACTGTGGAACCACAGAGCAGGGCTCCTCACTTGCTTCTCACAGAGTGTTTCATTCATTTACACAAAGCACACTGCAGAATTAGTAAAGTAGAGCAGAAAAAGTGTTTGCTAGGAGAGCAAAGAACTAGAGCTCCAAGTATCCTTACCTTGCCCTGAAGGATCCTGGATGAGCCCCCAAGATGAAAGGTTGCTGCTAAATGAAAAGATGCTGGGATTCTTGGCTTCTGGAGGAGAATAATTCATTCTGGGGTGAAAGACAAGGCTTGATTTCTCAGACCTTTTTGTAATAAAGTTTTAGTAAAGTATAAAGGAGATAGAGAAAGCTTCTGATGTAGGCATCAGAAGAGGGCAGAAAGAGTACCCCCTTGCTAGTCTTCAGCTGCTAGATATATAGTCACTAGCAGTCTGTTAATGAAAGAAAGAATGTCTGAAAATTCCAAATAGCATCAGGCCCCTTACCCATAAGATGCATTTTGGGATAATATTGGCAGCAGACGATTCATCCCAGGCCATAAAATGATTAATTTGAATCTTGTAGAAGGACGGATAACCATTCAAATAGTTGTGTTTACATAGACTAGGGAAACAATATCTGAGTATAACATAATGTTTGTCAAGCAGTTTCTGAGCCATTAGGCGGAACCAACTTGAGGACAGAGTTTGGGGTAAATGCATAGTACATTTGCATAGCTTAAGACAAATATTTCCCTAAGAAAAATACATTGGTTATCTCAAGGTTTAAGAATACTTAATTTCAAGTGAAACCAGGTGTCATTATGGCAACACAATATTTTAAGAGAAACCTCCTTTTAAATTTGTATAGAGAAGGACAAAAAATATATCTAGTTTGTTTCCTCCTGCCACTTAAGAGGGATAAAAATGTCTGACACTTGCAGGCTATTCCCACCATTTTGAGACCCCCAGCCTTCCAGCCTATTACCCTCTCAAGTGCTGACACCCGAGAAGATCAGGGAACAAGGATACCATAGAAAGAGATTGAAGAGATTAAAAAAGTAACATAGATAAATGGCAAAAATAAATATGTAAATAAATAAATAAATAAAGTTACCACAAGCAATAAAACAACAGATTTATAAACAGAACCAATCAAGTAAATCACAAGGCAAAAAAACAACACTAGAACAGAGTGTCAAATGAAGAATAAAGAAAGCAAATCTGACAAGAAGATCAGATAGAGCCCCCACAGAATAACAGAAAATCACAGTTAATATAGAAATGCAAACCTGTTTTAAAAAATAAAGAGATGCAACAGCAACAAAAGACACAGAAGATAGAAAATCAAAGTGAAAGTAGAAATAGTGATACAAAGAATAAAAAAAATATGGTTGAAATAATCTTAAAAGACCAAATCAATGTGTAGTAACAAAGAAGCCTACAACTGAGTAAAATTGTCCACCAACAAAACAATAATTCAATATATCAAAAGAATAATACATATTTCTGAGTGTCTCATCTGTCAGGGTCCTAGTCCCCAGAATGAGCCAGAGGACAACTCCACCTCTTTGGGAAGTTCTCCAAAGATGGAGAATCCTAGACTCTGGATCTGTCTAAGGATAGCATAAACTCAAAACTGCTATAATTTCCATGCATTCTTACAGCTTCCTGAGCCGGGGCATCATCTTTCATTGGGGCTTTTTTCACCTTTTGATGTATTCCAATGATACAGGGTTTCTGTCATAAATCGTATGCATTTAATCTGCAGCATGCATGACTGGTTGGAAGATTTCCAATCCTCTTCCTTAGTGGCTCTGTCTCTAGATATCAAGTGTAATTTTCATCTGTCCTCAAATGTGGTCACCAAAGGAGTCTGCCCTGAGACACCTGTGGAACACCGGGGTCTGCTTTATGAGTACAGGAGGTGGTACAGCTGCTTGGAATGCTGGAACCATGGTGGTGTCAACTATGAATAGGAGCCAGCAGCCATGGGTTGAAGAGATTTGACCTTAATGGGATCCTTTTCTAGCTTGTGTTTGCAGGAGCATGAGTGGTGCTTCTGGCTTGTCTTTCTCTATTGCCTTGTAGTAGTTGCTAACAGGAGGCAAAAGGAGTGGCTACAAAGATATCTCTACTTTCTCTGTGTTAAATGCAGTAAGGTCCTTACGTTGGAAGTTTTGTAATTCTCAAAAGTCATTCCCTGCTACAGAACTACTCATACGTGCTCTATCAGACCATCTCCACAGAGTCAACAGCAGTCCTCTCCCAGGATGACTCTCTAAATCTCGCCTTCCAGCTTCCAGACCACATGCACACTGGTTGAACTGAATTGAAATTTGGGCAATATAGAGCCACGACACACATTGTGTGTGTAATTCTTGCTCTATACAAATTATATTTCATTCGCTGTTTTACTTGCTTCCTTTCAGTCCAAAGTAATTTACCCTTTACTGAAGGGGCTTGCCTCATTCTTGAAATCTCTTGCCTGCTTCTCCATCTCCCACCACAAGGCACAGGTTTTGTGTTGCTTTCTCTTATTCTCCTTCTCCCATCTTAATTCCTTCCCACCCAGGTATGTCTGAAACCCATTCTGGACACTGGTGACCAGGGTCTTCTGCTAGCATTTATCTGACGCTCTGGGAAGACTACTGACAGTGTAGAAGTATTACTTGTGATCCATATATTTAGAGAGGTGCATTTCATATCCTTCTACATTTCTGCCTTCTTTGAACTTCTCAATTTTTCCTGGAAAGCTCTATTATTATTTTTTCCTTGACAGCAAAACATGAAACATTAGTGAACATGAATTATTCTGTTGCATGGATGTTGTTTATTTATACACATAACTGGTGCTACTTTGACTTCCAAAATGCAATCAGGCATATTTGTTGTTGTTGTTTTTGTTTTCCTTCTTGACAGTTTCTCTTAATGAGGAACTATCATCAGCATGAAGAAATGCAGAACTTTCCACGTAGCATAATTGGGCTCAGAAAGTCAGCACTTGAATATATCTGTCTTTTCTTTTTTTCTTTTCTTTTTTCTTTTTCTTTACTTTGCTGACATTTTCTCTGACTACTCTGTCTAATTTCGAATCTCAAAGCTTAACTCCACGCTGTGGGTGTCAAAAGTCAGAGACTGCCATGGGCATAAATTTATTCTTGTAGAATAAGATGGCAAGCTCATAGGAAATTACCAGTTGGTACTTGACTACTTGAAAAAGAGAGAAAATGACAACAGCAACAATGACCAAATAGTAATAATAATTAAAACACACACACACACACACACACAGAGGAATGTGTAGTTAGTGATTCAATCATAAAAGGTACACAAGGATTGATATTTGGATGATAGAAAAAGCAAGGAGATACCATACAATCATCCATATCTGCTTAATTGTCTCTGCTAATGACTTGGACACACTGTGAATCACACACAAAACATAAAAAAGAAAAGCAATTTTGGAAAATTCTTGGGGATAAGAATATCAGAATTCCTTACCTGTCTCCTGGGAAACGTATATGCTAGTAAATTTGCAATAGTTAGAACTGGACATGGAACAATGAACTGATTCAAAATTGGGAAAGGAATAAATCAAAGCTGTTTATTGTTGCCCTGCTTAATTGACTTCTGTGCAGAGAACATCATGAAAAAGAAAAATCCTAGATGAAGCTCAAGCTAGAAAGAAAATTTATGTGGGAGATATGAATAAAGTTAGTTATACTGATTACAACACCCAAATGACAGAAGAAGAATAAGAATTAAGGAGCCTTTTGATGAAGCTGTTATCTGCTTCAAGTTTAGACATTTAAAATGAGATAGTCCTACATAGAAGATGAAGTTCTCAGTTTCATATATGAAAAGATAGATGCATATTTCAGAATGTGAAATATAAAGGTCTATTATTCATGTATACAAATCTGGGGACAATATTTCCACCTTGCAATATGGAATTCTGTGTACATACCGCAAAAAAAGTATACATACAATATTTTCTGCATAAAATGTGAAATTTTTCTCATAAGAGTTATGAAAATCTGGAGGCAGTTTTTTTGACAGGATATACGAAAATGTCTGTTTCACATATCAAAATATGGTCAGAGGTTTTCTCACATGAAATATGGATTTTTTTTCATATTTGTCATTTGAGAATCTTTGTGCTGTCTTTCCTTCATGAAATATAGAATACTATTTAACATTTGAAAAGTGGACATTCATTTTCCTACAAGAAATATAGAATTTTCTCACAGATCTTCTTGCTTAAGCTCTGAAATTCTCCATATTTCATTCAAGAAAGCTTGAATGAGGTCTTCTGATATGAGACTTTTAATTCTGTCTATTTCACATTTGAAAGTCTGGGGATAAATGTTCTTGTATTAAATATGAAATCTCAATTATTCACATGTGAAATATTTTCCATATTTGTACACATGAAACCTATATGCAGGTCAGGAAGCAACAGAACTGGATATGGAACAACAGACTGCCCTTCAAATAAGAAAATGAGTACGTCAAGGCTATATATTGTCACCCTGCTTATTTAATTATATGCAGAGTACATCATGAGTAAAGCTGGGTTGGAAGAAACACAACCTGAAATCAAGATTGCTGGGAAAAATATAATAACCTGAGATATGCAGACAGCACCAACCTTAAGGCAGAAAGTAAAGAGGAGCTAAAAAAACTCTTGATAAAAGTGAAAGCAGAGTGAAAAATTTGGCTTAATGCTCAACATTCAGAAAATGAAGACCAGGGCATCAGGACCCATCACTTCGTGGGAAATAGATGGGGTAACATTGGAAACAGTGTCAGACTTTATTTTTCTGGGATCCGAAATCACTGCTGATGGTGATTGCAGCCAGGAAATTAAGAGGCTCACTCCTTGGGAAAAAAGTTATGACCAACATAGATAGCATATGCAAAAACAGAGAAATTACTTTGCCAACTAAGATCCGTCTAGTCCAAGTTATGCTTTTCCAGTAGTCATGTATAGATGTGACAGTCAGACTGTGAAGAAAACTGAGCAACCAAGAATGGATGCTTTTGGACTGTGGTGTTGGAGAAGACTCTTGAGATTCCCTTGGACTGCAAGGAGATCCAACCAGTCCATTCTAAAGATCAGCCCTGGCTGTTCTTTGGAAAGAATGATGCTAAAGCTGAAACTCCAGTACTCTGGCCACCTCATGCAACGAGTTGACTCATTGGAGAAGAATCTGATTCTGGGAGGAATTAGGGACAGGAAGAAAAGGGGGCAACAGAGGATGAGATGGCTGGATGGCATCACTAACTCAAAGGATGTGAGTCTGAGTGAACTCTGGGAATTGGTAATGGACAGGGAGGGCTGGCGTGCTGAGATTCATGAGATCGCAAAGGGTCACACATAACTGAGTGACTGAACTGAACTGTACACATGAAATAAAGAATTTTAAATGAAACAGAATTTGATATTTGAGCTAACATGCACAGGCATATTTCATATATTTCTTGAATAACATATAGAGTTCTCTTTATTTCTATGAAGAAAATCAAAATCCTTATGATTATACAGTGGAAGTGATAAATAGATTCAGGGGATTGTCTCTGATAAACAGGGTGCCTGAAGATCTATTGATGTAGGTTTGTGACATTGTAAAGGAATATGTGATCAAGACCATTCTCATGAAAAATAAATGAAAAATGGGAAAGTAACCAGGCCTCACAAAGAGCTGAGCAGAGCAAAAAAGCTAAATAAAAAAGGGAAAAGGAAAACTATACATTGAATGCAGAGTCCCAAAGAATAGCAAGGAGAGATAAAACCATCCTCAGTTATCAATGCCAATAAATAGAGGAAATAAATATAATGGGAAAGCCTATGGATCTCTTCAAGAAAATCAGAGATACCAAGGGAAAATTTCATGCAAAGAGGGGCCCAATAAAGGACAGCTATTAAGAAGAGGTGAGAAGAATACACAGATGAACTATGCACAAAAGATCTTCATGACCCAGGTAACCATGATGGTGTGATCAGTCACCTAGAGCCAGATGTCCTGGATCGCAAAGTCAAGTGGGACTTTAGAAGCATAACTACAAACAAAGCCCTTGGAGTTAATGGAATTCAGTTGAGCTCTTTCAAATTCTAAAATATTGTGCTGTGAATGTGCTGCCCTGCATAGGCTAGAAAATTTGGAAGACTCAGGTATAGCCAGAAGACTGGAAAAGTTCAGTTTTCATTCCAACCGCAATAAAAGGCAATCCAAAGAATGTGCAAATAACCGCTTAACTGCACTCATTTCATATACTCGCAAAGTACTGCTCAAAATTCCCAAAGCCAGACTTAATGATCTGGAATCATGAGCTTCCAGATGTTCAAGCTGGATTTAGAAAAGGCAGAAGAACCAGAGATCAAATTGCCAACACCCGTTGGGTCATCAAAAAAGCAAGAGAACACCAGGGAAGCATGTACTCCTATTTGACTATTCCCAAAGACTTGTTTTTGTAGAAGAGAGCAAAACGTTTAAAATTCTTCAAAACATGGGACTACTCAAGTATTTTACATGCCTCCTGAGAAATCTGTATTCAGATCAAGAAGCAACAGTCAGAAAAGAAAATTAAACAACAGACTGTTTCCAAGTTGGGAAAGAAGTATTTCAAGGCTGTACTGTCAAGCTCTTTATTGAACTTACATGAAGAGTTCATCAGACAAAATGCCACACTGGATGAAACAGGGTTTGGAATCAAGGTTGCTGGGAGAAATGTCAATAACATCAGATATGCAGATGACATGATTCATGTGGGAGAACATGGAAAGAACTACAGAGCCTCTTGAGGAAAGTAAAAGATGAGAGTGATTAAGATGACTGAAAACTCAACATTCAAAAAGATTCATGCCATCTGGTGCCATCACTTCATGGCATAAATATGGGAAAACAATGGAAAGTGTGAGAAACTTCATTGTGGAGGGGGATTCCAATATCTCTGAAGATGGTGACTCTGTTCATTAAATTAAAGTATGTTTTGTCCTTAGAAGAAAAGTTATAACTAGGCTAGACAGCACATTGTAACACAGACAAAAGCCAGTCTAGTCAAAGCTATGTACAGAGATGAGAACTGGACATAAAGAATCTTGACCTCCAAAGAATCGATGCTATTGATACATGGTGTTGGAGAAAACTCTTGAGAGTCCGTTGGAAATCAGTTCAGAATAGTGGTTGGAAGGGCTGATGCTGAAACTGGACCTTGGAGATTCTGGTAACCTGAAGTGAAGGACTGACTCATTGGGAAAGAGCCTGATAACTGGGAAGAAACAGGTCTGGAGTTCAAAACTGAAAACTGTTGCACATTGGCAAGGAATCTTTACAAAATCTATGTATTTTATGAGGCCACACCATGTAGCATTGGACAGTGTCGCTTTCAAATGAAGCTCTGTCTTTGCATTTACCCAACTCCATTGCTTTTTTGAAAAAACAAACAAACAAACTGCCTCACCTGGCAACATCTTGGCGGAGGTGGTTGCTTGGCTTTATGACTGAAGGTACCTCACGTGTGTACAGAAGTGTGCGAGGAGGCAGTTTCACCCTGGGTCTCGGGTGGGAAAGAGCTAAGAGATGAGAATTTTCACTCACAGGTCAGAAATCGAAAAGCTCTTTGTCCCTTCCGCTGTGAATTATTGGAAATGATTCCCATCTTGTGTCTGTGCACAATGAAAACTTCAGTCCCTTTAATGTTTCTCTGTTGCTCGTAACCAAGATTCTTACTCTGCTAAGACCAGCATGTGATCCATGAACAAGCTATTTTTTAAATTATATTTTTCTTACAATTTTTGTAAGCTACAGCTGATGACAATATTACATGTTTCAGGGTACAGTATAGTGACTCACAATTTGTGTGTGTGTGTGTGATTCACAATTTTTAAAGATTATACTCCATTTATGGTTATAAAATATTGGGTATATTCCCTATGCTGTACACTATAAATTTTGAAAATGAAATTTGAAACCTTCATAAATATATATATATATATATATATATATATATATATACAGTCCATGGAATTCTCTAGGCCAGAATACTGGAGTGGGTAGCCTTTCCTTTCTTCTCCAGCAGATCTTCCCAATCCAGGGATCAAACCCAGGTCTCCTGCATTGCAGGCAGATTCTTTACCAGCTGAGCCACCAGGGAAGCCCAAGGATACTGGAGTGGGTAACCTATCCCTTCTCCAGGGGATCTTCCCAACCCAGGAATCGAAACAGTTTCTCCTGCATTGCAGGTGGATTCTTTACCAAATTAGCTATCAGGGAAGCCCAATATATATACACATATACATATATATATATATATATATATATATATATATAGTTACATAAAAACATCTCAGTCTCTTTCTTTCTCTTCCTCTCACTGGTATATCCACCTGAGTCTTGTGTCTCTTTTTAAGACATGCAGATATATTTTCCCTTTATATACATTTAAGATAATATACTTATATCCACTCTTTAGTTTATTGCAGGAGAATGGCATGGGAAAGCAGCAGATAAGCCTGCCTCTGTAATGAAAAATTGAAGATAACTTGGCAGGGAGCATGGTTGTGTTTCAGCTCTTGTCAGCACCAAATACGGTTTGCATTGTTCCTGGCTGAAGTTTCCATTATATTCGGTGAGTACGAGGAAGCTACTGCTGAGATTGGCTGCGTCCCAGACGGGTTCCAGGAGGTTGTCAAGTGTGACTGATCCACACAGTTTAATTCCCTCTCTTTAAGGAGCAGCTGGAATGCACGCTGATCCTTAGGTGGAAAGCGTGTCCGTCCTCCATTTTCTCAGGGCTGTGAAGCCCGTGACTGTCTGGCCCCCAGAGAATTCAGGCCTTCCAGCTCATCTCAGGGATATCCTGCCCTTCGGATCCCCTAACAGGACGCGTTCTGTCTTGGAGCTCTGATCAGAGTCCTCTTTGTTTAGTAGGCGTGATGATCAAAGTGGTGGAGAGCTGGGAAGAAAAATTCTTCAGATGGTGAGCTTTGCAGTCTGCATTCGGGACAGCTTTGGGGAAAACTCCAACTTTTATTTAAAGGGATCAACTTGTATCATTTCACGAATGAAGCGAGACAAACTCTTCTAGGGCAACTCATGGCAGCCGTAATATACAGGTTGAAGGCATCTGCTGCTGCTGCTGCTAAGTCGCTTTGGTCATGTTCGACTCTGTGCAACCCACCAGGCTCCCCCGTCACTAGATTGCCCTAAACTCTGTCCTGACTACTGGCTGATGGACGGATTGCTTTTGGGGCTATGAACAAATCAGTGGTTTATATTTCCTGCTGGGATTTCGGGGACACTCGTATAGTAGTCCTGATTTTAGATACGTGCTTGAGCTGTCCTTCCAATCTTAGGCTATGGCATATACCTTCCTGGGAGAGGATTAATTCAGGGTGAGTGTGCAAATACACAATGAGTGTGTCACACAGATTTGGATGTAGAGGACAATGGTGTGCATTTGTATGGGGCCTAGGAAAATAATTTTCCAATATCCGTGTCTTTGTTTCCATTCAGAGATGTGTGCCTTGCTGGGGTATGATGAGTGTCTTTCAGCAATTTGTTATTATTGTTAGTTTTTGACTTGTGGTCTCTAGAGCACAGGCTTGGCAGTTAGTTGTGGCTCACAGGCTCAGTGTGGCATGTGGGATCTTCCCGGACCAGGGATCGAACCTGTGTCTCCTGCATTAGCAGGCAGAATCTGAACCATGAAACACCCAGGAAGCCCCAGCAACAACTTCTGACAGACTTCTCAAACAAGACGATCGAAAAAAATTCACCTAAAAGAAAAGCTTGTGTCATTCCTTGGGGCCAAGTAATAATCAGAGAAATTTGAGTCCATCGTTTTTACTTTGTAATTTCATTTTATTGTTAGTAATCAATAGTTTGTGGTCTCTCTGGTTTCCAAAGAATCACCTTTGCTTACCCTAATGCCCTGATTCTGTCTTTTTTCTTTCCAACTATATTGTAATATTACTGACATATCACAGTATATAAATTTAGGGGTAAAGCATAATAAATTGATTGACATACCACATGAAATGATTATTACATAAGTTTAGTAAACAGCTGTCATCTCAGATACAAAGTTAAAGAAATAGAAAGCACATTTTCCTTGTGATGCAAACTCTTAGGGTTTCTTCTCTTAAGTTTCATATATAATATACAGTATATTTTATATCAAAAATAATATTTTATAATAAAATATGTTAATTATATTTATCATGCTGTACATTACGTCCCTAGTTGTTGTTCAGTCGCTCAGTCATGTCTGGCTCTTTGCAACCCCATGGACTGCAGCACGCCAGGCCTCCTTGTCCATCACGAACTCCCGGAGCTTACTCAACTTCATGTCCATCGACTCGGTGATGCCATCCAACCATCTCATCCTCTGTCGTCCCCTTCTCCTCTTGCCTTCAGTCTTTCCCAGCATCAGGTCTTTTCCAATGAGTCGGTTCTTCCCATCATGTGGTCTAAGTATTAGAGCTTCAGCTTCAGCATCAGTCCTTCCAATGAATATTCAAGACTGATGCCCCTTAGGATTGACTGGTTTAATCTTGTTCCTTCCCAAGGGACACTCAAGAGTTTTCTCCAGAACCATAGATGAAAAGCATCTACTCTCTGGCGCTCAGCCTTCTTTATGGTCCAACTCCACATCCATACATGACTACTGAAAAACCATAGCTTTGACTGTATAGATCTTTGTCCCCTATATGTCCTTAGTACTTATCTTAACACTTGAAGCTTGTTCTTTTTGAGTCAGTGTTATTACTTGAAAGGGTCTTTCAGAAGCTACTGGGAAGGAATCAAGGTTGTGGTAAGTTGCTCCAGTTGGTTTGCCTGTCTCTCAGTTTTGCTTGTATTACATCCTATTTAATTTATTTACTTTCTGGCCATGCTGCCCAGCGCATAGGATCTTAGTTCCCAAACCTGTGCACCTTGCATAGGAAGTGCAGAGTCTTAGCCACTGGGCCTCCAGGGAAGGTTTTTTTTCACATCCAGTTTTAAGTTAGATGCCAAGTAGTGATTGCGATGCAGCTGGTGTGTAGTTTGATGTCTTTGTATGAATTTAGGTCTACCATGGACTTTTCCTCCTCTCTCAGCTTTGTGAGTGCCTGCATCGCTTTCTATTTACTTTTTCATGTATGTTTTCTGTTCTTTGACATTGTACATCCCCCACCCCCTCCTGATTCTTCTCTTTATTTCTCCTTTCCCACATTTAAGCAGTGAGATTGCCTCACTGCACAAAGCAGGAAAGGACAGGACCCTTTTCTGCTCGGCATCGGTTTCCAGGAGCCGCAGATCCTAGGAAAAGCACAGTGCTCTTTCTTAGCTAGGAAATCTGAGGAGCTGAGGGTTGAGGAAATCTGGGTTGAGAAGAGATGGCTCAACCCAAGAAACTGGAAAATATCTGTTGGGGCCCCAGGAGTGCAGAAGAGGAGGTGTGGGTGGAAGGACCGTTCAGGAGGAGCCGTGTCTGAACCGCCCGTTGGGCAGAGACCTGGGCAGGGAGGCTGCTGGAAGGAGCCTTCGAAGACTGTAGAGATTTGTGGACCTGCCGTCTTCAAGAGCAGCAGCATCATCGAGGGAAACACCTACTGCGAGTGTGGCGATTGTGAGGCCTCTGACCAAGGGCCGCTCATCTCTTCTGACACCAACGAGTGCTTCTGCTTCTGCGAGAGAATATGGGTGCTGGAGATGCTCAGGTTGGTCCAGGTTAGTGTGCCTGTCTGTCTCAGTCCCAGAGAAGGAAATGGCAACCTGCTCCAGGATTCTTGCCTGGAGAACCCCATGGACAGAGGAATCTGGTGGACTGTAGTCCATGGGGTCACAAAGAGTCAGACATGATTGAGCGACTAACACTCACTCGCTGACTCAGAGTCTCACAGTATTCTCATTAAAGCTTTGGTTTTAATGACTTTTGCCTTTAAAAAAAAAAATGACTTCTTTGTCTGAATGACTCTTGACTTGGATTTCTGAACGACTTTGGCATTTTTGACTGGCTTTGACTTAGGAGTCAGGCTGTACGTTCAATCCTTCTGGCAACTCTACTGCTCAGAAAATAAGAACCTGGGCCTTACTTTCAGGAGGGCAGGCCCTGTGGTTGCTGGAACTGAGCATCCTAAATTGATGGCTAGCTTCCCTGAGCCTGTACATTTCTTGCCAAGCTTCTAATGACATCAGGAGAATTCCTCTTGCACTCAATCCTGGTAACTACATTGACCCCTCTGCAAACCTCCCCTTCCACCTGTGTCTCCTCTGCACTAACCATAGTGATGCATTAGTACCTATGATGCTGCTCCACACCAGGAATGGTCACCACCCTGTTTATGATCAGTGATCAGGTCCCTATTGCTCTCAGACAGGTTTACCCAATTTCAAAATCCTCTCCTGAGGGTCAACTTTCTGAGGCACTGTTGGTCCCAACTGTCTTGGGAGTCCTATTTTTCTCAAAAGTGTAGCTTGAGCCTGGAGCTTATGTAGGAATGTTTTATTCAGGAGCAAAATACTAGGGAAGCAGAGACAAGGACGAGGGGACCGTGGCTTGCCCAAATACATCCTGAGGCAGTGCCTGAGTTTGATCTTCTTGCAAGGAGATCCAACCAGTCCACCCTAAAGGGTCAGTCTTGAATATTCACTGGAAGGACTGATGCTGAAGTTGAAGCTCTGATACTTCGGCGACCTGCTGTGAAAGAGCTGACTCATTGGAAAAGACCCTGAGGCTGGGAAAGATTGAAGGCAAAAGGGAGAAAGAGGCAGCAGAGGATGAGATGGTTGGACAGCCTCACTGTCTCAATGGGCATGAGTTGGGGCAGACTCTGGGAGATGGTGACGGACAGGGAGGCATGGCATGCTGAGATTGATGGGGTCGCAAAGAGTCGGACATGACTGAGCGACTGAACTGAACTGAACTGATGGATGACTGAGTCAGTTTGTTATATACCAGAAACGAACACACTTTATTTAAAATCAGCTATATTTTAATAAAAATATACATATAATTACCCATTTGTTTTATCTTACATCACACACACACAACAGTATCAATATAATACTTTTGCTTACCACCACCATCACCAATATGTTTACTAAAAACGTTAAATTTTATTGCATGACTGTAAAGCTTGTGGAGTCTTAGGTCCTCAGCCAGGTATTAAACTTACGTCCTCCGCATCAATTTTTAACCAGTGGACCCACCAGGGAAGTTCCTGCTGACCTCACTCTTCCTTCATTTTAAAATAGTTGTAGTGTATTTACATTGTCTGAGGGTACAGCCAATACTTGCTATACTCTCTGCCTTTTAACTCTCAGTTGGTTTTTGAGTACCATTCACAATGCAGCAATATTTAAGGCTCACCAGTAGCTTTATGTTCATTTCAGCTTGCTGCATATAAAGACCGTGGGTCCTGTTTACCTTCCCTGAGTATTTTACCTATATTACTCAATTTATATTGAACTAAAGCCTTGATGTCAAAGTCAGGTCATGATCTAAATTTATTTCCATTATCTGTCCCTCTCTACTTTTGCCTGTAAGGCTCCTGATACTTTTTCTGTAACGATTCAGAAGTTTCACTGTGCTATATCTTCACGTTGTGGCTGTTCAGTTGCTGAGTCATGTCTGACTCTTCTTGACCCCATGGACTGAAGCACACCAGGCTCCTCTGTCCTCCACTGTCACGTGGTTTGTTCAAACTCAGGTCCACTGATTCAGTGATGACATCCAACCATCTCATCGTCTATCATCTTCTTCTCCTTTCCTCAATCTTTCCCTGAATCAGGGTCTTTTCCAATGAGTTGGTTCTTCTCCCCAGGTGGCAGCCAGGATATTGGATCCTCAGCTTCAGCATCAGTCCTTCCAATGAATATTCAGGATTGATTTCCTTTAGGATGGACTGGTTTCATCTCCTTGCAGTCTGAGGGACTCTCAAGAGTCTTCTCCAACACCATAGTTCCAAAGCATCAATTTGTTGGTGCTCAGTCTTCTTTATGGTCCAACTTTTATATCTGAATGTGACTACTGGAAAAATAGCTTTGCCTAAGTGGACCTTTGTAGACAAAGTGATGTCTTTACTTTCAAACACACTGTTTAGGTTTATTGTAGCTTTTCTTCCACGTGGGCTGCTCTAAATCAATATACTTAAGAAATTTTGCTCCTCTTTAAATGTGAGTGTGAGTTGCTCAGTCGTGTCCAGCTCTTTGCGACCCCATGGACTGTGGCCCACCAGGCTTCTTTGTCCTTGGGATTCTCGAGGCAAGAATACTGGAGTGGGTTGCCATTTCCTATGTCACTTCAAACCTTCATTTTGAAATTTTTTCCTTTAATTATCATTTTTAGTATTTTTTTGTTTGTTTGTTTTGTTCTTATTTCAATTTCCTTCTCCAGAGATTTCTGTTGTCAGCATATTGGGTTTTCGCTGCTAATGTAGCTACTTGTCACTTTGTCTCAAAACCTTGTATCTCTTCAATTTTTTTTTAATTTGAAAATTTCCTTTTATTTCTCATAAGCCATTATTTCTTTCTTATTCTCATATTTTTCATAGTTTTTTTATTTAAAAAAATTAATTTGTTTTTTTAATGGGTGGAAAATTGCTTTTCAATTATTTGTTGGTTTCTGCCACACCACAACGCAAATCAGTCATGATTAAATATATCCTTTCCCCTAGTTTTTCCTTTTTTTTTTCTTGTTATTTATAAGTTGTCTTGAGTTCTGTCATCTAATTTCTGAGACTTTCTGTTTCTGATTTATGTTGTTCTTTTATGTGTCATTTTGATTAGTGCCTTTTAGCTCTTTTTGAAATTTCAAATTGTCATTTGCAAGTGATTTATAAGGATGTATTTTCTGGCTTTTTTTTTTTTTTCTGGTCTGTCAGGATGTTACTCTGCTTCACATTCTTTCTTTCTTTACAGTAAATTTGAATCAGACTCAGCTGTGATCCCTGTTCTATTGTTCAGTTTCACACACAGTTTCCTTCAACTTTTAGAAGCTGTCGCACAGTTACTTTGTAGCTTCCCCCGTCCCCCTGTTCCGTTGTTTTCTTTCTTTCTTTTTTCTTTTCCGTTGTTTTCATGTTAAAAATAACGATGAATTTGTTCCCTGTTCTTTTTGCCTCTCTTTTTGGCATCTCACTCAGTCTGAGTTGAACTCCACTGAGGGGACCCTCTCGCTGAAGGGAAGCTGGTGGGCTGGTTCCAAGAGTTTGGGGGCCAGACTGCCCAAGCCCTTTTAGACATGCAGGGATGTCTTCAGACCCGCATGGATGTCTTGTGCCCATTTGCTGCTGAGTTGAACAAGATCTATCTCAGTTCCAGCTGCTGACCTCAGATTGGCTCACTATACTCACCAGTGCGAACCTGCTGGCTCTTCGGAGGGGTTCTCCTCCTCCCGGGTCTGTGGGGACCCCACGCTTCCCCGAGCTCCCTCTCACACAGCCGCTGGTTCCTACATCTTGTGGTTTAGGGACTGTGGCTACTTGGTGTCACTGGAGTTTGCTGTCAATACGGTGCACGCACTTTTGTTTTGCCCTCTGGTTGTTCCGTCCATTTTTTTTTTTCAAACGCGAATATTTACTGATAATGCACTCAGTCATCACGCCACCGCTTTTTTTGTCTTAGGGTCACTAAACACCGGGAGAAATGACCCGAGGGCAGAAGGAATGAGGCAGAGAAAGGGAAGCAACATGATTGACGCTATCAGTGGGAGCAAAAACCTTGGAAGACTCATCTGTATGGCTGGTTAACTGATGTATAGAAGGTTTAATCAAAGGATAGCTTTATTTTTGGAATGAGATTCTTTCCATGTTACCTAATTAGCTGGGTCATACACCATCTGCTTTTGTAAAGCTAGTCGCATTAAAAATCAGCCAGTTTTTTTTTTTTAATACTCTTTAACCTGTTTCAGTGGAACAAACATAGAGTAGAATATTTGTGGAGAACATAGCTTTTCTGAAAAGTCAATGCTTCATGTGTGTGTCTTAGTTGCTTAGTCGTGTCCGACTCTTTGCGACCCCATGACTATAGCCCACCGGGCTCCTCTGTCCATGCAATTCTCCAGGCAAGAATACTGGAGTGGGTTGCCATTCCCTTCTCCAAGGGATCATGCAAACCCAGGGGTCAAACCCAGGTCTCCTTCACTGCAGGCAGGTGCTTTACCATTTGAGCTACTAGGGAAGCCGAAGGCTTTGGGGGCTGGCAACTTGAGTGTGCTTTATAGAAGTAGCCTGAATGTAGCAACCCAAAATAATAAATACGGGAATAAAATGCTCACTGAGGTATATACAGGTTTGCTTGCTTATTTACAAATTTCTAAATTGTCCCCACAATCTATTCCAACAGGGCAAAATATATACTTTGGTGCTATTTAGGTGTGGAGAAAATACAAGTAAAGTACACCTCGATAGGATTCAGGGTGACACAATACATCGATGAGAAGCATAAACACTAGGGAATGGCACCCCACACCAATATTCTTGCCTGGGAAATCCCATGGACAGAGGAGCCTGGCAGGCTGCAGTCTATAGGGTCGCAAAGACTTGGACACTGAGCGACGGAGCAAGTCACACACCCACGCACGCAGACACTTGGTAAGGTTGTTTTGGATCTTTATGTGTATTACATCGGATGTGCGTGTATGTTTGCATGTGTCTATAGCTCCAGCACTGTACATTCTACAGGGATGAAGGCATAGGAAAAGTATTTGGGAAGACTCATTCTTATGGACCTCATACTTCGGACCTGGGTTTGAATGATCAAGTTTTCTATTTAGGTGGAAACTGCCACTCAAGTTGTTGCTGTTCAGCTGCTAAGTCATATCGGACTCTTTGTGACGCCATGGACTGCAGCACGCCGGGCTCCTCTGTCCTTCACTGTCTCCCAGAGTTTGCTCAAATTCGCCTCCATTTGTCAGTGATGCTATCTGACCATCTCATCCTCTGTCACTCCCTTCAAGTATCTAGGGCTAATTTTTAGGAACACATGGCTGTACAGCACCTGGGGCAGCAGGAAACACCTATTTTACACACAGGAAGGATGGAGACAGGGGTGGGTGAGATTCAAAGTGTGTGTGTCTTCTCTTGTCAGTAAGCGTTCTCAGGAACTAGTTTTCAGGCAGCATTTTATTGGACATTTTATTTATTCTGGCAAGGACTAAGCTATATCCTTGACTTCCTTCTCTCTGTTCCCTTACAAGCACTCATGCTGGGGCAGATGCTGTCTTGGACTTAGAGGAGTCCTAGTCCCTAAAGTGGTGCTCCAGACTTCATTTGGAAACAATGTTTCCAGAGCAAAAAAAAAAAAAAAAAGAAAAGGAAATGAAGATTGCATTGTAAGCAGTGCTTTGCACGGTCATTGGGTCAACACATCATTGTCTTGAAAATTTTTCTTGGTACGAGGACCTGTGACTTTCATCCATAACCAGGCATAATAGCTCACCTATGTCCAACTAACTATGTGAAATCACTCCACTCAAATACTATAGGATTACTTCTGTGTAATTGCATAGCTCAAGTATTCTGGAAGACATGAGTTGAAGGGGAGAAATATTTATAATTTATGCAGCAGAATGAGGCAGAGATAGCTTCTGACCAACTATACAGAAATCAGTCATCAGATTCTAAGAATGTAAGAGTCGTTTCCCTGCCATTTCTTTCCTCTTTCTAGCATTTGGCGAGGTTGTTGAAAGTCACATTTTGCAATGCCACCTATGTATTTACCACCTAGGTAAGTATATTGAGTTCAAAACCCTTCTACTCTGACTTAAATGGGAAGGAAACCCGAAACAGAGGGGATAAATGTATATGTATAGCTCATTCACTTTTCTGTACAGTTGAAACTAACACAACATTATAAAGCAAGTTTAATAAAATTTTTTTAAAAAAACCTTCTACTGTGATCTAACTGAAAATATTCCCAGACTCTGGGGCTGTCTAGTGAAATCAATTTAGAATATATGAAGTCCAGCAGGACAGTCTTTCTAGTCTGGGAGCAAGACAAGATAATGTCCTGAGAGCTGTCTGCCAGTAGAGTTTGATTGCACTGTTTTTGCTAAAACGCCTCATTTTTTGTTTGTGCTAAAGGGTTTTGCCTAGAGCTCCCTAGGAGAGGCCTCAAAGCTGATTTTACAAGCAGCAGTGAACTTACTGGAGTTAATGGTTATTACAGCTTCACGTTTGGCTGCAAGGACCCTCTCCCTGCCGTCTTTTACTTCTCATTTCTCTCTGCCTTTGATCTTCTTGGAAGCTTTGAAGCTGCCGTCATCTTTGATTTTGATGGGCGCTTCTCGAGTCATTGTTCAATTCCTTGGATGAAGCAAAAAAAAAAAAAAAAAAAAAAAAAGCGTTATGTTCTTCTGCGCCTGTTTTCTTTTCTTGGGGAAAGTTTACCTGCAGCTGTCTTAACGTTGATCCCTTTTACACAGCATGGGCCAGGCTCACTTTGAAGGTCGTGGAGTCCTGTGCGTGATGGGGATTAACCGACGGGTGAAAGACTTTGGTCCCCATGTGATTCTTTCTGCGTAGGTTTGATCTCTCTGTCTCTCCTTGTCTTGCTGATTTCTCTGTCTTGGTTTCTCTCTCTATCCTCTCTCTCTCCTTTCTTCCATCTTTTCATCCCTCTCTTCCTTGATTTTTAGATTTTTTTTTTTTTGGCATTAAAAAAAAATCCCAATCAAAAATTTCGAAAAACTGCTGGCATCCATGACCATGTTATGTTAGTAGGTTGAAGAATTTTGTCCTGTAATAGAAGACAGCTGACAGACGAAAACCAGGTTAGGTAAGAGCTCGTGACATCAGCCAGTATGTTGGCCTTTGGGGGTTCAGGCAGCTCTGTGGGACATTGGTTTCATTTTTGGAGCAGTGGAAATTATAACGAATCTGCCTGCAATGCAGGAGACCTGGGTTCAACTCTTGGGTGGGGCAGATCCCCTGGAGAAGGAAATGGCATCCCACTCCAGTATTCTTGCCTGGAGAATCCCATGGACAGAGGAGGAGCCTGGTGTACCACAGTCCACGGGGTCACAAAGAGTCGGACAGGACTGGGTGACTATCACTTTAGAAGTTATAATGTTTGCCCAAGAATAGTGTTGGGACTTCCCTGATAGCTCAGCTGGTAAAGAATCTGCCTGCAATGCAGGAGACCCCAGTTCAGTTCCTGGGTCAGAAAGATCTGCTGGAGAAGGGATAGGCTACCCACTCCAGTATTCTTGGGCTTCCCTGGTGGCTCAGCTGGTAAAAAATACACCTGCAATGCAGGAGACCTGGGTTCCATTCCTGGGTTGGGAAGATCCCCTGGAGGAGTGAAGGGCTACCCAATCCAGTATTCTGGCCTGGAAAATTCCATGGACTGTATAACCCATGGGGTCACAAAGAGTCAGACACGACTGAGTAACTTTCACTTCACTAAGAAGAGTGTTCTGGGACAAATCACAGTCCCTGAGATGTGGCTTTTGTCAAAAAAATCTAACAGTCCACATGAGTTAGGAGGATGAACCCTGTTAGCACTCTCTGAAGCCAACGAGTAGCCTATGTGTCCACAAGCTGCTCATCATGGCACTGATTAGTGATGGACACAGCGTCCTGGGGTTCTGGAGGATCTGGGGTACCCACGTGAGAGCCACTGGACTCATCTCTTCACTGTGTATGTGGCTTCTTGGCGGTCCTGTGAGGCGAGGCGGGGGGGGTGGGGGGCTGGGCTTGGTGCTCAGCAATGTGTCCATGGAGCCTGTTTAGACTCTTGCTGGTTAAAACCTACCTCTTTGCTCTTCCCACTTTTAAAAGCCTTGTCCCTGTGTGTAAGGCCATTCCCAGTGGCAAACATCTGGGGGAGAAGGCGCTCTGCTGGCAAGTTAAGAAGGGGCTGAGGTCAGCTCCAGCACTGGTACCCCTCCTTCTCTGGTATGAGGATGTGAATGACAGGATGCCCTGGAGCTGGTGTCTATCTAGAGAGACGGTGAGGACCCACAGGGTAGGGACATCATTAGAAGTCGCGTGGTCATGATGTCTCTGGGTTCTAGAGGGCATGTCCTTGAGAGTGGTGTTTGGAGAAGGGCAGGGAGGAAGGAGAAGAGAAGAGGGCAACAGAGGATGGGATGGTTGGATGGCATCACTGAGTCAATGGACATGAGTTTGAGCAAACTCCGGGAAATGGTGAAGGAGAGGGAAGCCTGGTGTGCCGCGGTCTATAGGGTTTCACAACCAGATATGACTAAGTGACTCAACAATAACAATAGCAAGGGGTAAAAAAGAGACAGTGAGAAGTTAGACTATCTCTGAGAGTCCGAGGACGTGCTCAGACATTTTCCCACTTGGCTTCCTCAGCTTCCCTGAGAGAAGTGGACTTTGTTCTTTCCCAGGATTGAAGCAGCAATATTCTGTGTATCCCCTGGAGAAGGAAGTGGCAACCCAGTCCAGTACTCTTGCCAGGAAAATCCCATGGATGGAGGAACCTGGTGGGCTACAGTCCATGGGGTCACAAAGAGTCAGACACGACTGAGCGACTTCACATCACCTATTCTGTGTATCATGGAACAGAATGGCCAGCCGTGTCTCTGCAAAGGTCCAGATAGGAGGTGTTTTTGTGGCTTCCCAGGCTGCGCTAGTGCTAAAGAACCCACCTGTCAATGCAGAAGACACAGGCGACGTGGGTTCGATCCCCTGGGTCGGGAAGATCCTCTGGAGGAAGACATGGCAACCCACTCCAGTGTTCTTGCCTGGAGAATCCCATGGGCAGAGGAGCCTGGCGGGCTACAGTCCATGGAGTTGCAAAGAGTAGGATGTGACTTAGCGACTAAAGAACACCAACAGCAAACTTGATAAAGCAACTGCTGCTGCTAAGTCGCTTCAGTCGTGTCCGACTCTGTGTGACCCCATAGATAGCAGCCCACCAAGCTCCAGCATCCTTGAGATGCTCCAGGCAAGAACACTGGAGTGGGCTGCCATTTCCTTCTCCAATGCAGGAAAGTGAAAAGTGAAAGTGAAGTCACTTAGTCGTGTCCGACTCTTCACTACCCCATTGACTGCAGCCAACCCAGCTCCTCCATCCATGGGATTCTCCAGGCAAGAACACTGGAGTGGGCTGCCATTGGATGGCATCAGTGACTTGATGGATGTGAGTCTGAGTGAACTCTGGGAGTTGGTGATAGACAGGGAGGCCTTGCGTGCTGTAATTCATGGGATCGCAAAGAGTCAGACATGACTGAGCAACTGAACTGAACTGAACTGAACTGAAGGAAAAAAAGATAATCAGTAGTCAAGAGAGCTGGGTTCTGCCTTCAGCTCTGCCTTTAAAACTGTATAAATCTGGGTAAGTTTGTGGTTTTACTGTGTCTAAATGGGGTCCCAGGCTCTTCGGTTTCTTCCCTCACAAGAGCTGTTGGGAAAGAGTTGAGAAGAGCTTTGGGAAAGGTGCAGGAGTGTGGACATGTGTGCAGTGTCCCCTTGGAGCTAAATTACTAGTAGAGTGAATCACAGCCATATCTGAGTTAATGGGCATCATCTCACCACCCACCGTTTTCTCCTCTTCCGTGCTGATGCTTCCCTTGTTCCAGTGTGGCCCTTTGGATGCAGCCACATACAGGAGGCTAGTGTCCCCAGAAAAAAAGATGAAATAGCTTTAGGAGAGATGCACACGGTGGAAGGCTGGAAGCAGCTGGCTAGGAAGTGTCCCGCCCCGCCAGGTCACAGAGCAGCTCGCCTGTAACAGTTGCTGAGTGAAGGACAGAGAGTGAACGCGGGTTGAGCAAAGGCCTGGTCTGGGCTGACTGATGCTGAAGCTGAAACTCCAATCCTTTGGCCACCTAATGCGAAGAGCTGACTCATTGGCAAAGACCCTGATGCTGGGAAAGATTGAGGGCAGGAGGAGAAGGGGACGACAGAGGATGAGATGGTTGGATGGAATCACTGACTGTATGGACATGAGTTCGAGCAAGCTCCGGAAGTTGATGATGTACAGGGAGGCCCGGCCTGCTGCAGTCCACAGGGTCACAGAGTCAGACATGACTGAGCGACTGAAGTGAACTGAACTGGGCTGCCTAAGGACCACTGGAGGCTGTCAGCATCACTGTGGGCAGGAGGGAGTGGACAGGAAGCTTCCAGCACAGGCAGGGAGCTGTAGCTGGCTTCGCTTGAGTCTCCGGCTCTCTCCACCCATCGCCTCTCTGCACTTGCACCTACTGGCGGGAGCACCAGGGCAGGGAAGTCTCGAGGTGTAAGGCTGGGCATGAGGTCTTCCAACTGTCAGACGGAGGCATGTCCGCCTCTGGGGCACGTGCTGGTGGCACCAGACATTTTCTTTCCTGTTGGAGGCATGGAAGTGCTCCCCTGAGATTGTGGGAGATTTTTTTTTTCCCCTTAATTGAGCTCAGGAGACTGAGCTCAATGCTCAGTCACACATGAGAGTCACACATGCTGAGATGTGTGTCATGTGTGTGGTTGTGTGTGGGCTGTGTCTGTCATCTGTGTGGTGTGTGTGGTGTGTGGTGTGTGTGTTGTGTATGTGATGTGTGTGTTGTGTTTGTGGTGTGTGTGTTGTGTATGTGGTGTGTGTGGTGTGTGGGTCATGTGTGGGCTGTGTGTGTTGTGTGTGGATTATGTGTGTCATGTCTGTGTTGTGTGTGGTGTGTGTGTGGTGTGTGTGTGGTGTGTGGTGTGTGTGTCATCTGTGGGGTGTGTGTGTTGTGTGTGTGTGGTGTGTGTGGGCTGTGTGTGTTGCGTGTGGGCTGTGTCTGTCATCTGTGTGTTGTGTGTGTTGTGTGTGGTGTGTGTGGGGTGTGTGTGTCATGTGTGGGGTGTGTGTGTGATGTATGGTGTGTGTGTGTCATGCGTGGGATGTGTGTAGAATGTGTGTAATGCGTGGGGTGTGTGTGATGTATGGGGTGTGTGTGTCATGTGTGGGCTGTGTGTGGAATGTGTGTCGTGTGGGTTGTGTATGTGGGCTGCGTGTCATGTGTGTTGTGTATATGTCATCTGTGGGGTGTGTGTGCCGTGTGTGTGGTGTGTGTGTTTTGTGTGTGGGCTGTGTGTGTGTGTATTTTAAGGCCATGGAGAAAATGAGTCCTGAGTGACGGGTCCAGTAGCTTGTGTTGGGAGGAGCGGGGTTGGCTGCATCAGTTGTGCAGTCAGGGCTTCCCTGTGTGTGTGGTGTATATGTCATCTGTGGGGTGTGTGTGTCATGTGTGGAGTGTGTGTGTCATGTGTGTGGTGTGTGTGCATGTATTTTGCAGGAGCAGCTGACTAAGAGAACAGGCCATGGAGAAAACGAGTCCTGGGTGACGGGTCCAAGCAGCTTGTGTTGGGAGGAGGGGGGTTCGCTGCATTGGTTCTGCGGTCAGTGTTATGCTCTGAGCCCGTATCTCCAAACCGACCAAGAGAGCAAGTCCACCACAGTACTGCAAACACAAGAAGGGAGTTTGTTTATTCCTAGTGCGCTAGGGCCCAAGTCTCATCCCACATAAGGGAATCTGACAAGAGCCACGAACAAAGGAGTATGGCGGCTTATATACAGGCAGTTCTTTATCTCAGTTATAGGAGTAGCTGGCGTTACATGATTGGCCAGGCAGGATGAGCGCATATCCTGTCTCTTTCTGGTAAACATGACTCAGGTCCTAGAGACCGTTGTTTGGTCCCTAACATTCCCCTCTGTCCTTAGATCATATAGAGGAATCTTCCTCTCGGTCCTGAGACACAGTTTGATATTGTTGTCAAAGCACAAACAGCTGTACGATGTTCCTTTACAAAGGCTACAAGTCTATTGATAATACATGGGCCAAAGGTAAGCATTAGTAAAAGTACTAGCAGGGGTCCTAGCAAGGTGGAGATTAAGGTAGTCAGCCAAGGGGATTGTTGAAACCAAGATTCAAACCATCCCTATTGAGCCTCATGCTCTCGTTTACGTTGGGCTAGTCCTTCTCTCGCTTTGGCCATAGATTCTCTAACTATTCCTGTATGATCTGCATAGAAACAGCACTCTTCTCCTAGGGCAGCACAGAGTCCCCCTTGTTGCAGAAAGAGCAGATCTAATCCCCTCCTGTTTTGCAGAACTACTTCAGATAGAGAAGTTAGAGACGATTCTAAATGACTAATAGATTTCTCTATACGGGTAATGTCTTCATCAATGGCAGCTCTCAGGGAGTTAAAATCCTTGGCCTTGCAGGGACAGAGCTGTTATTCCGGTTCCAGCTCCGGCTATTCCTAGACCGAACATAGTTTCTATGGTTATGATGGTAAGAGGTTCCCTCTTTACTTTATAAGTTCTTTTTGGAGGATTTAGAGTTAATTTCTGGGCCCAATAATCATATATTGCTTTCTCTGATCAGTACAGAATCTTTTGGCATGACAGCCACCATAACACAGAATTCTTCTTTGAGGTCAAAGATTGAGCTATGCAGGCATGGAGTTAGCCCAATGTGTGAACAGACCCACCATCCGCCCATTTGAGGTATTAACCATTTAGCTACAGGCAAATCATCAGGCTCGACGACATGCACACAAAGTGGAGACTTTGTTGGTAACACTGTGCCCATGCATAAGCCCTTTCCCCATACCTCTTTCATCGTCAGACCCACCTTTTGGTCCCCCCAATGACATTGAGGAGGATCGGTGCTGTTGGCCAAGTCATAAGAGGCATTGAGGCCTACTGCTTCGTAGTAAGGGGGAATTAAGTTGTAACATAACCAACAAGATTTAGTTGCCTCAGGATGGGTCTGATTCAGAGTGGCATAAGCCGCCCTAATCAGCTTCCATAGGGGATCTATTTCAGCGAGTGCTTCTGCTTCAGGACTCACTGCCAAAGATGTTGGCATGGAAGTTGTTAGGCGGGGGGTTACAGCCAGCTTTTCTACTTTGTTGGGCCCGATACTGTGTACAAGAATTGGCTCTAAGACCTGGCTCACTACTATAATCCCTTTCCCATCAACCCCAAACCCTCCTGATTCCCTCGTCTGTAGCACCCAAGATAGGCCAGAGATCCAGGTCCCCTCTTTTTTCCCTTTTTCTGGATTGAAATTTATTCTGACTTGTGCATAACTGCAAATTTCACAGCTAAAAGTTGGATCTCCGAGGACCCTAGGGAGGGGCTTGGGGAATGAAAAATTAAGTAAATCCGATTTCTTACTTCCCAGCGCCGAGGTCCATCATTAGAAGTAATACAATCCCAAGTTTTACAATAAGAGCCTTGTGCCCCCCCCCCCACAGGTCTTCCAGTCATGCCTGGGTGCGCCTGGGCATGCCCAGAACCCTTGTTCTCAGAGATAACCCCTAGCCCAGGGTACATTTACCATCGGCTTAAGGTCAAAGTATAAGTCTGGCCACCACGTGTTTGGTGGATGTATTGCGGTAGTGGAGTTTAGCACCTCTCATGTTAGTCCATTTTGCAGCTTTTAGGTGATTTTGACGGGTTGATGCGGGTTCACGCTGGCAACTCCAGAGCAGAGTAACTAGGTCATCCACAAGAGGGCCCAGCCGAGTTGTCCTGGTCCTGTTGGCGCCTTCGAAGCTTTAGCCTCAAGAGGTTGGATGGGTGCAGAGACGCTTCCCATTCTTTCTTAGCGTCTTCTTGCTCTGCTGAAGCAGCTGGGTGTACGTGGTTGCAATGCACCCAAGGCCCGATACCGTCAACCTTTAGGGAAGTTGGGGAGGTAAGAAGAACAATATAAGGACCCTTCCATTTCGGTTCTAGTGCCTTGGTTTGGTGCCTTTTGACCCACACCCAGTCTCCTGGGCCAATGTCATGTGAGGGAATAGTTCCCTTATTTTGACCCACATGTATTTCCCGGAGCAGTTTCCAGACACAAGAGTGCACCTTGCGTAAGGCCATCAAGGTCTCTTGCAGTTGCCCCAATGTGGGAGGCTGTAGTTTTTTCCCTTCAAATATTGGACATATAGGGGGAGGTCTCCCATACAGAATCTCAAATGGGGTCAGATTAAGTTGATAAGGAGTATTACGCGCACGGAAGAGGGCAAAGGGAAGGAGGGTCACCCAGTCCCCGCCAGTCTCTATAGCCAATTTAGTTGAAGTTTCTTTTAGAGTCCGATTCATTCTTTCTACTTTCCCTGAGCTCTGTGGACTGTATTCACAATGTAATTTCCATTTAGTCCCCAGGGCTAGGGCAAGGCTCTGAACTATTTGACTCACAAAGGCAGGTCCGTTATCAGAGCTGATGGTCACTGGCAGGCCAAACCTGGGAACTATTTCTTCTAAAATCTTTTTTGCCACTATCATTGTGGTTTTCCCCTTTGTAGGAAAAGCCTCCACCCACCCTGAGAAGGTATCCACCAACACTAACAAGTACCGGTAACCATACTTGCCTGGCCTTACCTCGGTGAAATCTACTTCCCAGTGTTGCCCTGGTCCTTCTCCCCGATATCTCAGTCCTGCATGTTGTCCTTTTCCTGGCCTCAGCTGTTGACATGCCTTACAAGCATGCAGTTTGTTCTTTACAGTTGTCTGGTGCCGGGGAAATCGCAGGCGTGCAGTTTGAAAGAACATCAGAGTCTTCTTTTCTCCCAGATGAGTAGACAAGTGCAAATGCTCACATAGTTGCCGTCCCAACTGAGCAGGGAGTATCAAGTAGCCGTCTGAGTCTCGGTACCATCCATCTTTATCTTTTTGAAGGTTGGTGTGTTTTTGGTTTCAAGCAAGGTCTGTGGATGAATACTCAGGGTTTGGGGGCAGAGTTCCCATACCTGGAGGTGGAAGTCCGATTGGCAACACAGGGGTGATGAAATCTTTATCAGCTACTTTTCGAGCTGCCAGGTTTGTGGCACGATTCCCTCCTGCCTTGGGGCTGTCACCCTTCTGATGTCCAGGTACGTGTACTATTGACACAGCCCAAGACATCTGTACAGCCTCTAAAAGTCTACGGATTTCAGGCAAGTTTTTAATTTCTTTTCCTTCAGCTGTCAAAAACCCCCGTTCCTGATATATCGGGCCCTGGATGTGTACCGTGACAAAAGCATAGCGACTGTCAGTGAAAATAGTTATTCTTTTTCCTTTGGCTCTCTCTAATGCTTGAATCAGGGCAATTAACTCTGCCTTTTGTGCTGAGGTATCCGGGGGAAGGGCCTCTGCCCATATCGTCCGTCCAGAGTCATCTACTACTGCGGCTCCTGCCCGTCTCTGTCCATCTTTTACATAACCGCTGCCATCTGTGAACCACCTTAGCTCACTGTTATCCAGTGGAGTATCGGTTAAGTCCTTTTGCATTGCTGTTACCCCGGCCAGTATCTCATAACAATCATGGAGAGGGTGATTTTCCCCCGGATTGGGCAAAAGAGTGGCCGGATTTAGAGTGCAGGGTGTTTGGAAATGAATCTGTGGGGTGTCAGGTAGCAAGGCCTGGTAGTGCGTCAAGCGGGCATTAGAAATCCATTTACCTGGGGGTTGCTTTAAAACTCTCTCTATGGCATGAGGAGTGTAGACCAAGTCTCTGTCCATAAGTCAGTTTATCAGCATCGTGGACTAAGAGCGTGGTGGCCACAATGATATGGAGGCAAGATGGCCACCCGGCTGCCACTGGGTCCAGTCTCTTGGAAAGGTAAGCTACAGGTCGCTTCCATGGTCCCCATCTCTGTGTTAGTACCTCTTTTCCTATCCCCCGCTTTTCATCTACAAATGATTGGAAAGGCTTAGATGGATCAGGGAGGGCAAAGGCAGAAGCCTCTAGCAAGGCTCGCCTGAGCTCTTGGAAGGCCTCTTTCATTGGCTCAGTCCATTTCCAGTCCTTTTTTTCTTTGGTCCCCTCATATAGGGGCCTTGCCTTTTCTGCAAACCCCAAGATCCATAACCGGCAATATCCCACTGTTCCCAGAAATTCTCTCACTTGTCTAGGGTTAGCCGGCTCAGGGATCTGGAGGATGGTTTCTTTCATAGCCTGTGTTAGCCACCTCTGGCCCTGTTTTATCTTATAACTGAGGTATGTAACCTCTTGCTTGGCAATCTGGGCCTTTTTGGCACTAGCCCGGTAACCTAAAGTCCCCAAGGTTTGGAGAAAGTCACCTGTTGCCTCTTGGCACTCTTTCTCTGTAGCTGCCACCAGCATAAGGTCATCAACATATTGTAATAAAACCACGGTAGGGTGTTCAACCCGATACTCACGAAGGTCTTCGTCCAGGGCCTCATTAAATAACATGGGCGAGTTTTTGAAACCCTGTGGTAAGCGAGTCCATGTCAGCTGCACAGGGGTCTGACCACCGTCTTCCTGCCATTCGAAGCAAAGATCTCTTGGCTTGTGGGGGCGAGAGGCAAACTAAAATAGGCATCTTTTAAATCTAAAACAGTGTACCAAATGTAGTTTTGAGGCAAGTTGCTTAGCAACGTATAAGGGTTAAAAACCATAGGATGAATATCATTCACCCGTTTGTTGACTTCTTGTAGATCTTGAACCAGTCTAAAATCAGTTCCCCCAGGCTTTTTTACAGGCAACAGGGGAGTGTTCCATGGGGACCGGCACCTTTTCAGGACCCCAGTGTCTATGAGGCGTTGTATATGAGGAGTAATTCCTTGTCGAGCCTCCTGACTCATGGGATACTGTCGTACCTTCACCAGGGAAGCACTGGCTTTCAGTTACACAATGATGGGGGCCTCTGTTTAGCTAGTCCCATTCCTGCAGTTTCAGCCCAGGCCTGAGGGTATCTTTGAACCCATGGCTGTACTTCGGGGCTTATTGTCGCTGGGGCCTCTGGCAAGTAGAGTCTGTATTCATCTTTTAATGCCAGAGACAAGACCTGAAGAGGATGCCCGGTCCCATCTAAAACCGACACTTGTCCGTGGTTGAAATGAATTTGGGCATTTAATTTAGACAGTAAATCCCTTCCCAACAAGGGCGCTGGACACTCAGGTATCACCAGAAAAGAATGGGTCACCTGGTGGGCCCCCAAGTCAACATGCCATTTTGTAGTCCATCCATATCGTTTAGTCCCGGTTGCTCCCTGCACCCAGCTACTTTTCTTAGACATGGGTCCATCTTTTTGGCTTAAGACTGAGTATTGGGCTCCTGTGTCCACCATGAAACCAACCGGTTTCCCCTCCACATTTATAGTTACTCAGGCCTCGGGGAGGGGCTTCGAGCCCTGACCTCCCTAGTCGCTATCCTCACCCGCGTAGAGGATATGACTGTCTGGAGAGGGAGTCTCGTTTTGGGGGCTCTTGGGCTCCTCTTTTAGATTTTTGGGGGGCATTTATCTTTTTAATGTCCAAACTCTTTACAAAACGTACATTGGTTTTTCCCAAGCTTATGCCTTGTCGGTTTTTTTTTCAGTTTTTGAGTCCAATTTTTTCCCTTTCTGGAAACTGTTTTTGTTTTCAACCCCAGCAAAAAATATCTGGGCCAGCTCTTTTTTATTTTTATGGGTTTTTTCAGCTCTAAATTCTCTTTCTTCTCTTCTAATGTGGTCCTCTCTCTCTTCTGGGGTCTCTCTATGATTAAAAACTCTCTCGGCTGCCCTCACTAGATCTTGCAAGGATTATTCATTTAACCTCTCTATCTTTTGTATTTTTTTTCTAATATCAGGGGCTGCTTGATATACAAATGCTAATATAACTGCTGCTCATGACTCATCTGCCTGTGGGTCCATAGGTGTATATTGTCTAAAAGCTTTCATTATCCTTTCAAGGAAGGCTGCTGGGCTCTCATTTGGTTCCTGCCTCACTGAATTTATTTTGGCCAAATTAGTCGGCTTTCTGGCGGCTGCTCTAAGGCCGGCCATAAGAGTCTGACAATATACCGGAGACGCTCCCTACCATCAGCGCGTTCGAAGTCCCAGTTGGGTTGCACCAATGGGAACCCCTCCTCAATGAGGTTAGGCTGTATTGTGGGCCTCCCATCCACCCCTGGCACATTTTTCCGGGCTTTTGACAGGATCCGTTAGTGCTCCTCTGTAGTAAAAAGTACCTGTAGCAGTTGCTGACAATCATCCCAAGTGGGATTGTGAGTAAACAGGATAGACTCTAAAAGATCAATAAGACCCTGTGGTTCTTCAGAGAAGGAGGGAGTCTGGGTTTTTTCATTGTACAAATCACTAGCGGAGAAGGGCCGATACTGATATGTCCGCTCTCCACCCTCTCTGGCTGGTCCTGCCCGGACCGGAAATGCGTGAACAGTGGAGGAGGGGACTTCTGGGTCTTCTTCCGCTACATTGGCCATTTCTCTTGTTTTTCCCCGAGTTCCCTGGGCGGGGCCCCCTTCTCTGGGATGAGCTGAAGGCTCGATTCTCCTCCTGGCTTCTCCCGATGAAACCTGTGACAGCAAGGGTGGATGTGGATCCACATACAGGTGTGGGAACAATTCGGTCTCCAGATCTATCAGATTAGGATACAGAGAAGATTCCTGGAATACCGGCTTTGGTCGATTTTCATCCTTTTTTTCTTTTTTTTTTCTTCGTAAGCCTTCATTACTAACATCTGTGGGCTTGGTGAGGTTGGAGTTGGGGAAGAGAGATGGGGAGGTTTAGGAGGAGCGAGAACAAAGGGTTTAAGCCATTCTGGCGGGTTCCTCACTAGATCCTGCCAGACCAGAATGTAGGGAGTCTGATCTGGGTGCCTGGCAGGACTAGGAGTAAGCACCCTCTCTTTAACTGCCTGGATAATTTGGGGATTGAAGGTTCCCTCTTGTGGCCATCCAATGTTAAAGGTGGGCCACTTGACAGAACAGAAAGTCACCAGTTTGCTCTTCTTTACCAGTAACGAAAGATTCTGAGCTCTAGCCTTGAAATCAGAGAAGTGGTTAATCATAAGAGATAAAGGAGTAGAAGTTGTTTGTCCCATGATCACAGAAAAGTACACTGGGAGCCAACAGAGCACACAAAGAGCAGCACAGACACCACAAATAGACAAACAGATAACAAACACAAGGTGGCTACCGACAAAGCACTCAATCTTACCTGCAGGATGTTCACAGAGCCAGCTGCCTCCCCAGCACAAAGCTAGGACCTGGCCTTACGCTGACTTAATCCAGTATCAGAGCCAGCTGCCTCCCCAGCATGAAACTAGGCCCCAGCCTCACGCTGACTTAATCCAGTATCAGAGCCAGCTGCCTCCCCAGCACGAAACCGGGCCCCAGCCTCACGCTGACTTAATCCAGTATCAGAGCCAGCTGCCTCCCCAGCACGAAACCGGGCCCCAGCCTTACGCTGGACTTAATCCAGTAACTAGAGCCAGCCGCCTCCCCAGCATGAAACCAGGCCCCGGCCTTATGCTGACTTAATCCAGTATCAGAGCCAGCTGCCTCCCCAGCACGAAACTAGGCCCCAGCCTCACGCTGACTTAATCCAGTATCAGAGCCAGCTGCCTCCCCAGCACAAAACCGGGCCCCAGCCTTACGCTGGACTTAATCCAGTAACCAGAGCCAGCCGCCTCCCCAGCATGAAACTAGGTCCCGGCCTTACGTTGACTTGCCTCTGCACTTTACAGCCAGATGCCTCCCCAGTAAGATACTAGGCCCCAGACTTAATCTGGGTTTCTGCAACGTTAGCACCAGTGCTCAGAGCTCTTATCTCCTAATGAGGTTACTCCCTTCTACCAGGAGAGTTGTCCTCCCCGGCGGGACAGAGATCCCGGATGAGCCCCCAGATGTTATGCTCCGAGCCTGTATCTCCGAACTGACTGAGAGAGCAAGTCCACCACAGTATTGCAAATGCAAGAAGGGAGTTGGTTTATTCCTAGTGCGCTAGGGCCCAAGTCTCATCCCACACAAGGGAATCTGACAGGAGTAGCTGGCGTTACATGATTGGCCAGGCAGGATGAGCGCATATCCTGTCTCTTTCTGGTAAACATAACTCAGGTCCTAGAGACCGTCGTTTGGTCCCTAACAGTCAGGGCTTCCCTGCTGGCTCAGATGGTGAAGAACCTGCCTGCGATGCTGGAGACCAGCCTCAGTCCCCTGCAGAAGGCCCCAGCAACCCCCTCCAGGGTTCTTGCCTGGAGAATCCCATGGACAGAGGAGCCTGGCGGGGCTGCAGTGCACGGGGTGGCGAAGAGTCTGACGTGACTGAAGGGACGGGGCACACAAACACGTGTGCTGTTGCAGCACTTGACACAGTCTGACCGCTGCGTATTGAAGGAGATAACTTTCTCAAAGGATGAGGAACCGTGAGACACAGACACACACACTTCAAGCCTAGTGTCAAGTAATTATTTTCCAAATTTTACAAACACAGGTGAAAAGACAAGTTCAAACACATTCAGCAATAATGCTGCCAAAGGTCTCACTTGTGCTCAATTAAAACACATAGAGAAGCCTAATTTTCTATTTAAATATCAACATACTTGAGGGATTTTTCTGAACTCAAATGTGTATTGCTGGTATAAATGTAGATACAGATGGGAAACATGTCTAAGGGCCATTTACAGAAGTTAATGGGATGCCATTGACGTTTTTAGGCCATTTGTTCACATTTATACTTACTGACAATCATTATGTCTTAAGCATGTCTTGTGTGATAAGGCATTTAATGACTTTTATTCAAACATGTCTTGATTAATTGCTGCCCAGTGACCCAAAGTCACAGATTTTCGGCAGTCAGTTTGTCTTCTTTACAAAAAAAAGAAAAAAAGAAAAATCTTCCAAACACTTTGGAAAGCTATTTAAAATTTGATTCAAGTGTAAAAGCCAGCCAAGTAATACATGAAGTTTCTCAAGAGGTTCAAGCAGTACTATTAATTTGCATCTATAGAATTTTCAGTTAAATTCTTAAAAATTGGGAATTTAAGGCTGACACATTAACAGATTTAATTTTTTGTCGGTAGTTGCATATTTATTACAAAGAATAGCAAATTATTACTGAAAATAGTGGTTTCCCAAAGTGAAAGTGAAGTTGCTCAGTCATGCCCGACTCTTTGCCACCCCATGGACTGTAGCCTACCAGGCTCCTCTGTCCATGGGATTCTCCAGGCAAGAATACTGGAGTGGGTTGCCATTTCCTTCTCCAGCGGGTCTTCCTGACCCAGGGATGGAATCCAGATCTCTCACATTGCAGGCAGACACTTTAACCTCTGAGACACTAGGGAAGCTTCCCAAAAGGTTGCATCAATTAATCTTTTGTGGCTGTGCTAAGTCGCTTCAGTTGTGTCTGACTCTTGGTGACCCATGGACCATAGCCCCCCAGGCTCCTCGGTCCATGGGATTCTCCAGGAGAGAGTTCTGCAGTGTGTTGCTACGTACTCCTCGAGGGGTCTTCCCAACCCAGGTATTGAGCTCATGTCTCTTGCGTCTCCTGCATTGGCAGATGGGTTCTTTACCACTGGTGCCACCTAGGAAGACTTACTAATCCTTTTCCTATTTTATATAGGTTCTCTTCAACCTTTTTGTTCTCAGAATCTTGGCTCAATGTCAAGTACATAGTAGTTGATTTTATGATTAACAGATTTAATTTTAGTCAACACAAGCCACTAACAAATTTTGTCATACTTGTACCCCACTACTTGCTGAGTTGTCTCAGCCAATTGACATACACTAATCATTTTTGTTTAACTGTTGACGTATAGTAAGTGATTAGAAATTGCATGGCACAAACTCATTTTTGAGGATTAAATGACAATTGAAGTACAAATAATACATTCATACTTTTGTTTACCCTTGCAATTCTTTTGTAAGAATGAAGACTTCGGCTTTATAATTGTTTGGGAAATGGGAAGTTTTTTATGTTTTTTAATTTAACTTGTATAAGGGAGTTTAGTTGATTTACAGTGTTTTGATCGTTTCAGGTGCACAGGCAGTGATTCGGTTATACATACAGCCATTTGTTTTCAGATTCTTTTCCCATATAGGTCATTACAGACTGTTGAGTAGAGTTCCTTGTGTTATATGGTGGGTCCTTGTGGATTATCTATTTTATACACATTAGCCACACTAATTGGGCTTCCCAGGTGGAGCCAGTGCTAAAGAACCCACCTGCCAATGCCAGAGACATGAGAGATACAGGTCTGATCCCTGGATCGGGCAGATCCCCTGGAGGACGGCATGGCGACCCACTCCAGTACTCTTGCCTGGAGAATCCCAGGGACAGAGGAGCCCCGGGTGCTACAGTCCATGGGGTTGCACAGAGTCAGACATGACAGAAGCAGGCAGCAACAGGCAGGCAGTTGCGGTGATCATTTTGCATTTTTTTTCTTGGGCATGACTGAGCAGCTCAGCACGCACCCTTGAGTGAGGGCCTCAGAGCATGCTTTCTCTGGTCAGCTGCTCTGCCTGTCTGTGTGCTGTTGATTTGGTTCCTCTCCAGGGTCTGGGTGAGCAGGGCATCCTGCAAGAACAGACCGAGGGGGCACGCTTCCTGTCTCAGAGGTCTGGGTGCTTTAACCCTTCCCTGGGATGAATCTGCTGTGAGCCTCCTGTTCGGAGTCTTTGATGGTGGGGAAATGTAGCAGTCAGAACATGCGCTCTGCTGCTAGTCTGAATCTGGCTCAGCACCTCCGGAGTGGGCCTGACCCTGGGCCAGTTACCAAAATTCTGAGCCCCGGTGCATTGAAGACCGAGGGCACACCACAGAACTGCTCTTGTTGCAGGGAGGAAGCCAATTCTGACTCCATATTGGAAATATTCCTTTGACTTGCCTCTAATATTATCATCACACTCAATGGCTTGCCTGGAAGACCCTTCCATGGTTTTTCGAGTAGTCAGGTATGCATGTGAGAGTTGGACTCTAAAGAAAGCTGAGCGCCAAAGAATGGATGCTTTTGAACTGTGGTGTTGGAGAAGACTCTTGAGAGTCCCTTGGACTGCAAGGAGATGCAAATGTCCATCCTGAAGGAGATCAATCCTGAGTATTCATTGGAAGGACTGATGCTGAAGCTGAAACTCCAATACTTTGGCCTCCTGATGTGAAAAACTGACTCAGTAGAAAAGACTCCGATGCTGGGAAAGACTGAAGGCGGGAGGAGAAGGGGATGACAGAGGATGAGATGGTTGGATGTCATCACCGACTCAATGGACATGAGTTTGAGTGAAGTCCGGGTGGGAGCTGGTGATGGACAGGGAGGCCTGGCATGCTGCAGTTCATGGGGTCACAAAGAGTTGGACACGACTGAGCAACAGAACTGAACTGAACTGGAAGACCCTTCCTGTCAGCTTGACTGTAAACTAAAGTGCCTTTGTTTAGCTGAAGGAGAGATAAGTCTGTCCCTGTCCACCTGTGAATATAAGTCTGTCCCTGTCCACCTGTGAATAGGAGAGATGAACACTGCCCTTATGAAGGCGGGACATTCCCTTGGAGATGTTTTGCAAGACTGAAGACCCTTTCACTCTACTTTCCCACTGCCTCACCTTCTCAATTCTACCTTTTAATTTTAGTTCCTCATTGCTTCTTTCTCTCTGACATATAAATGAACCTGGCATCCAGACCCCAATAAGATGGTTATTTTGAGGCACTAGCCTGCCACTTCTCGGTCTGCTGGCTCCCCAGGTTAAAGTCTCTTCCTTGCCTCAACACCTCGTCTCTCAGATTCATTGGCCTGTCATGTGGTCAGCAGAGCAAACTTGGACTCGGTAATGCTGTGACCAGCTCGGAAGAGCAAGAGGGTGGCAGAATCAAGGCAGAAAATCGGCAGTGGTTCCAGGCAATTAGGAGGCTCTTCAGAGCTGCCTAATATGACTCCTAAAGTCCCATGAGCACTGTCAGAGTGACAGTGATTAGATCAGGTGTTCACTTCAGTTCAGTTCAGTTCAGTCACACAGTCCTGTCTGACTCTTTGCAACCCCATGGATTGCAGCACCCCAGGCTTCCCTGTCCATCACCAGCTCCCGGAGTTTACCCAAACTCATGACCATTGAGTCGGTGATGCCATCCAACCATCTCATCCTCTGTCGTCCCCTTCTCCTCCCACCTTCAGTCTTTCCCAGCATCAGGGTCTTTTCCAAAGAGTCAGTTCTTTGCATCAGGTGGCCAAAGTATTGGAGTTTCAGCTTCAGCATCAGTCCTTCCAATGAATATTCAGGGCTGATTTCATTTAGGTTGGATCTCCTTGCAGCCCAAGGGAATCTTAAGAGTCTTCTCCAGCACCACAGTTCAGAAGCCTCAATTCTTTGGCACTTAGCTTTCTTTATAGTCCAACTCTCACATCCATACATAACTACTGGAAAAACCATAGCTATGACTAGACGGACCTTTGTTGGCAAAATAATGTCTCTGGTTTTTAATAGATGGTCTAGTTTGGTCATAACTTTTCTTCCAAGGGGTAAGTGTCTTTTAATTTAATGGCTGCAGTCACCACCTGTGGTGATTTTGGAGCCCCAAAAAATAAAGTCTGACACTGTTTCCATTGTTTTAGATCAGGTATGCTCTCTGCCTTTAAAGCTCAAGCAGTCAAGGTGGCTAAGAAAGAAAAAGAGTTTAAGTTTACCTATGTGTTTACACACTTGAATAAGTGTGTAAGTGTGTGTGTACGCCATGTAAGGAAGTTTCAATTTTTTTCCCATTTTACAGATGGGAATACTGAGTCTGAGGTCAAAAACTTACATCTCAAGTCACATTGTGTAGTCCAAGTGAATTTTCTCTGAAGCAGAGACAAAGTTCAATGCACCCTCAATTTCTCAGTACAGAAGTCTGGGTCACAGGACGCATAGAAGCTGTTGGCTTCAGCTCTGCTCATGTGACTGAGAATATTTTCAAGTTTGATCAGAGGACACGTTACACAAATAACCCCTTCAGTGAAGTCCTGAGAGATTACAGAGGTTGAATCATGATCAGGAGAAAGAACTCCTGTGTATTCTCTCTCTCTCTCTGTCTTTCTCTCTCTTTAACGTTTTCATTTCATTTCCTCATCAGGCCGAAAGAATCAAATCACCTTCCAGAAATTAGCCGACTAAATTGCTTGGAAAATAGCTTTAACGACAGCTGCTGGTTAGGAAGTAGGTGATTCTCCTTTGCAGACTAACCCTCTCCCTCCTACCTCTGTACCGTGGTGGAGGGAGGTGCATTCAAGGCTGTGGGTTCCCTGCACGTCCCTAGGATGCCTGTCTCCTCCAGCGGTCCCCTCCCTGAAGAGCGGTGGGAGGATGGTAAATGGATGGACAGGGGAGGGTCGCAGTCTTCTTCAGACAGATGGGAAACATAACGTTTTACAACCGGTAGATAAAAATGGTAAAAGCTGGCCCAAAAAGAATCATGTGGCCTATTCAGGGGAAGTCATTTTTAAAAAGCTTGCTATAATATAAATAAATGCCTTTCTATGTTTCCCCTAGCATTATTATTATTTTTTAATATCTCTGCAATAAAAATGTTTGGCTTATTGCCGGGGACATGGTGTAATAGTGTGGAAATGATACCTTCCACTCATACAGTGGGCTGAGGTTTCCAGGCGCACTGAGTGATGGAGAGATTTCTGACAGGCGGGTGAACCAGGGTTGGCTCCGGGTGCTTCCACCGCCCTCCCGGCCATGCACTCTGTTAGCCTCAGGGAAACTTGCCCTCATCAGTTGTACAATCAGCTCTGTAGTCTTTGGTCTGCCTCCTGCTTGCTGAGAGGATTATCACGACCTTACCTGACCTCCTCCTAGCTCGTATCCTTGGAGGCTTTCCAGGGGCCAGGCGCAGCAGAATCCTGGAGGCAGTGCTGACTTGTGCTTGACAGATGAGTAGACCAAGGCAGAGGGGGGATAAATGTGTCTATGCCGTGTAAGGCAGTTTCAATCCTGCCCCCACCCCGTCCATTTTACAGATGAGGAGACTGAGTCTGAGGTCAGAAACTTGCGTCTCAAGTCACAGTGTATAGTCCAAGCACGTTTGCAAAGAGCAAGCGTCAGGATCTGAACCCGGGGCTACTTTCAGGAGCCTGTTCTCTTCACACCTGGAACCCTGGAGCCCCCGGCACCCACGGGACTCGCGGAGCCCTGTGGACTCTGTGCTTGTAACCGGACTTGTGTCTGTGGGGTTTCTTTATGGACTTCATTTATTGATTTATAGTCTTGGCCGGACTGGGTCTTTGTTGCAGTATGCAGTGTTCTATAGTTGTGGCTCATGGTTTTACTTGCTCCTCCACATGCTGGGAAAGATTGAGGGCAGGAGGAGAAGGGGATGACAGAGGATGAGATGGTTGGATGGCATCACTGACTCGATGGACATGAGTTTGAGCAAGCTCCAGGAGATGATGAAGGGCAGGGAAACCTGGTGTGCTGCAGTCCGTGGGGTCGCAGAGAGTCAGACACGACTTAGCGACTGAAAAATAACAACTGCACACGCAATCTTAGTTCCCTGACCAGGGATTGAACCCACATTCCTCGCACTGGAAGGCAGATTCCCAACCACTGAACCCCCAGAGGAGTCTCTGAACATGATTTTTTTGGTTTTGTTTTTAATCCTCATAAATACGATCATAGCTTACATCAGATTCTCAACCGATTACATAGGCCTTAAAGGGTAAGAAACCCCCAGTAAGGTTTTTTTTTTTTTTTCCCCTTAAGTTTATGGAGCCAAAGAAACCAAAATTAAACAAGAAGTGGTTTGAAGGATGGTGTCCCTCTGGACAGTCCAAAAGATGAAAAAGCATGCTTTGAGGGAAACAGAATACTTAGGGGGAGAGCCACAGTTTATGCAGCCAACAATTCCACCTTTAAATAAAAAAAGAATCGGAAACATGATGTGTCTGTGTGTCTGTGTGTGTGTGTTAGTCACTCAGTCATATCTGACTCTGTGACCCCATGGACTGTAGCCCACCACGCTCCTCTGTCCATGGGATTCTCCAGGCAAGGATACTGGAGTGGGTCGCCATGCTTTCCTCCAGGGGAATCTTCATGACCCAGGGATCGCACTCAAGTCTCCTGCATTGTAGGCAGATTCTTTACCATCTGAACCACCAGGAAACCCTTAAAACCATGATAGCCAACTGTAAACAGTCGAATCCGAGACTGGCTCCATCTTGCTGTTTGTTGAAACTGAAGTCACTCAGTCGTGTTTGACTCTTTACGACCCGTGTACTGTAGCCCACCAAGCTCCTCCGTCCATGGGATTCTCCAGGCAAGAATACTGGAGTGCACTTCCAACTGAGATGAAATTCTGAGCCACTATCTTCACCCCCTTTTCTGGGCCTCCAATTTCTCCATATTGTCATTTTGTTCTGAAGTCTGTATGACCTTGTCAAAAACATTCAGTACACTCCTTTAATCCTTGATGCAGATTTTCTTCTGAATCCTGATGATAGGTCCTCACAAATCCTCAGGAATGGTCTTTGCAAAGGAAAGTGATCAAGACATTGCTGCCTATTGCTTTAATGATGACACAAAGCAAGTACATCATGGAAATCATGCCTCTGTTAACCTCCCCTAACCAAGACAATAGGGTGCAGTAGGCATTTGTGAGCTTAGAGGATCATAAGGTATCCCACAAATGGTTGGAGCCACCTGGGTCTTACCCACAGACGGTTTGTCAGGTGTGATGAGGCACATTTTCCATGGCAAAAGGTATCATCTATGGCCACCAGTCTTATTGCCAGTATTCTAGATTTGTGAGAATCCCGAAACACCACAATTCTAAATTGCAAAGTATACATCTGCTTAGAAAACAAAACAAAACAAAGAAGCAAACAAAAAATGATAAAACACAGTCCAAAATAAGGGCCTAATGATAATCTCATGGTCCTCAGCTCTATGAAGGGATATTAGGGCGACAAAAGCACAGGTCCAGGCAAGCTCATTGTTAACACCTGCAGCCCTTTGAAGGACATGTCCCAGTAATTGATAGAGTGTAGATTATAAATCCTCTACCAACTTAGGAAGTTGCACCCACAAGACCTCTGATCCTCCCATCTTACCCAAGCCTAAAAGACAGAATATGTGCACATCAGGCCCAAGGCACATTCAAAAGGGAATATTTGGAGGTAACAGTACCAGGTACAGGACACTGTAGAGAAGGTGTACACAAAAATGAAATCATAAAGAAAGCCTTTTTTGCCAGTCTCAGAGGACAAATGTCCATCTACCAGATGTCCAGGTTGATAGGATTTAAGTCACTAATAACACTCAACGTAGCCACATGCCAGTGTAGATTCCTGCTATGTAACTTCAGAAGCTTCTGTGCAGGCCTGTCTTCAGCCTCTGCTTTCCATTCCTTAATTGTGTTCATTCAATCAGCACACAGTATGAAATATAGAAACCCGAGGAAGATGATAAAGACTGTAACAGCAAAGAATCTTTCCAGGACAAGGGACAGACAATGCCACAGGTTGGTAATAAGATGGAGGAAGTTGGAGAGGAGAATGAAAGGCCAATTTCAAAGCTAGCTTTTGGCCATTTAGGTTGAAGGCAGCTGCTCCAGACCTGGCTGCAGGCCTTGGGGAGATATTTCCAAGTGTAATAAATTAATCTGGTCTCTGTCTTCCATGAGCTTTTACAACCTTAAAGCCTCAGCCTGTGGTACTATACAAAATACAGAGTCATAGCTTAGAAATTCAGAAGATATTAATTTAGGGAGGGTTTGTGAGACTTGTAGGTGATGTGTTCTATCTGACATGTTCTAACACTTAGCATAATTAATAGGGCTCGAGCCAGGACTCAGTTATATGCATGCAGACTTTTCTGTTAGGCATTTTCCAATTCTGAGATCATATAACCTCATATCTGGGACTTCACTTTCTTGGTGAGGACTTCTCCACTTTTAAAAAACGAAGATAGCACTAGCTTAGAAGAAGTATCTTTGTATTAAGATTTTCTATCAATTTCCCATTTCTACCAATTATGCTAGGTAACTTCCTGCCACTACAAAATATGGCTAACTATATAGTATCTCCTCCTGCCATACTAGAGGCACTACAATAATTGTAAAGGCCGATAACATACAAAAGCACATTTACAGCTCATGATTCTTTGCTAATTTTCTTTTCAGTTGATGTAACTATATGTGTGAGTGGGGTATTAAAGGCCCCCATAATAATTGTGGTACTATTAATTTCCCCTTTCCTGCTTGCTTGCATTTGCCTTGCATCTTGAGATGCTCCTAAATGGCACAATGGACTACTTACACATAATTGTTATATATAAACGTTACACTCATTAGTAATGGAACCAACTTTTCTCCAGTGCACAAGAAACATCCTCCAGGATAGTCTGAATCCTGTCCCACAAACCTACCTTGGTAAATTCAAAAAAAGAAAAGAAAAAATAAAGAATTTCAAGCATCTTTTCCAATCAAAATGAGTAAGATTAGGTATCAACTGCAGAGGAAAAAATAAATGAACATATGAATGGCAAATCACACACACACCTGAATAGCCAACTTATCACAAAAGAAATAAAAATGGAAAGTAAATTTAAATACAAACAAATGAAAATAAAACACGGCAACGCAAAGCTTTGAATTCAGTAACAAGCAGTGTTAAGAAGGAAATGTGTAATAGCATATAAGCCTGGCTGAAGGAAGAAGAGGAACATCAAAGAAACAGCCTACCTTTACATCTAAAGCAAACACAAAAAGAAGAAACCAAAAGTTTAGAGAATGAAACGAATCATAAAATCAGAGCAGAAATAAGTGAAAAAGAAACAAAGGGGGCTATGGCAAAAATCAAAGAAAGGAAAATCTGATTCTTAAAATCATAAATCAAAGACAAACCATTAGGCAGAGTGATCAAGGGAAAAAATAAAAATAAAAAATAAGGGGGTGGGGGGCACTAAGCGCAGGCCGCTGAGAGAGCCACTGGACTAAGTGCAGGCGGCTGCCAGAGCCGGTGCAAAGCACCGCCGAGAGGAGCTACCCTGTGTCCGAGGTCAGGGGCAGCAGCCAAGAGGAACTACCCTGCATCCGAGGTCAGGGGCAGCAGCCAGGAGGAGACACCCTGCATCTGAGGTGAGGGGTGCCAGCTGAGAGGAGCTACCCCGCGTCCAAGGTCAGGATAGGCTGGGAGGAGACACCTCGCATCTGAGACCAGGGGCGGTGACCCTGAGGAGCCAACCTGAGCCTGAAGCCAGGGGCAGCAACTGGGAGCAGCCAACCATGCCCAAGGCCAGGGCAAGTGGCCGGGAGGAGCATCGAGAGGAACGGTGGCTGTGCAGGCGCAGGAGGGCCTTGGAGAACAATTCCACGCTGAAGGTCAGGAATAGTGGCGGTAAGGAGATACCCCTCGCCCAAGGTAAGAAGCAGCAGCTGTGCTTTGCTGGAGCAGCCGTGAAGAGATACCCCATGTCCAAGGTAAGAGAAACCCAAGTAAGATGGGAGATGTTGCAAGAGGGCATCAGAGGGCAGACACACTGAAACCATACTCACAGGAAAGTAGTCAATATAATCACATTAAGAACACAGCCTTGTCTAACTCAATGAAACCAAGCCATGCTTGCCGGGCAACCCAAGATGGGCGGGTCATGGTGGAGAGGTCTGACAGAGCATGGTCCATTGGAGAAGAGAATGGAAAGCCACTTCAGGATTCTTGCCTTGAGAACCCCATGAACAGTATGAAAAGGCAAACTGATAGGATTCCAAAAGAGGAACTCCCCAGGTCATCATTAGGTGCCCAATATGCTACTGGAGATCAGTGGAGAAATAACTCCAGCAAGAATGAAGGGATAGAACCAAAGCAAAAACAATACCAGTGGTGGATGTGACTGGTGATAGAAGCAAGGTCCAATGCTGTAAAGAGCAATATTGCAGAGGAACCTGGAATGTCAGATCCATGAATCAAGGCAAATTGAACGTGGTCAAACAAGAGATGGCAAGGGTGAAAGTCGACATTCTAGGAATCAGCGAACTAAAATGGACTGGAATGAATGAATTTAACTCAGATGACCATTATATCTACTACTGTGGGGAGGAATACCTCAGAAGAAATGGAGTAGCCTTCATGGTCAACAAGAGAGTCCAAAATGCAGTACTTGGATGCAATCTCACAAACAACAGAATGATCTCTGTTTGTCTCCAAGGCAAATCATTCAATATCACAGTCATCCAAATCTATGCCCCAATCAGTAACACTGAAGAAATTTAAGTTGAACAGTTTTATGAAGACCTACAAGGACTTTTAGAGCTAATATCCAAAACAGGTGACCTTTTCAGTATAGGGGATGGAGGATGCAAATGTAGGGAGTCAAGCAACACCTGGAGTATCAGGCAAATTTGGCCTTGGAGGCAGAATGAAGCAGGGCAAAGACTAATAGAGTTTTGCCAAGAAAATGCACTGGTCATAGCAAACACCTTCTTCCAACAACACAAGAGAAGACTGCACATGGACATCACCGGATGGTCAACACCAAAATCAGATTGATTATATTATACACAGCCAAAGATGGAGAAGCTCTATACAGTCAACAAAAATAAGACCAGGAGATGACTGTGGTTCAGATCATGAAACCCTTATTTCCAAATTCAGACTTAAATTGAAGAAAGTAGGGAAAACTGCCAGACCATTCAAGTATGACCTAAATCAAATCCCTTATGATTATACAGTGGAAGTGAGAAATAGATTTAAAGGCCTAGATCTGAGAGACAGAGTGCCTGATGAACTATGGAATGAGGTTCGTGACATTGTACAGGAGACAGGGATCAAGACCATCCCCATGGAAAAGAAATGCAAAAAAGCAAAATGGCTGTCTGGGGAGGCCTTACAAATAGCTGTGAAAAGAAGAGAGGCAAAAAGCAAAGGAGAAAAGGAAAGATATAAGCATCTGAATTCAGAGTTCCAGAGAATAGCAAGAAGAGATAAGAAAGACTTCTTCAGCGATCAATGCAAAGAAATAGAGGAAAAGAACAGAATGGAAAAGACTAGAGATCTCTTCAAGAAAATTAGAGATACCAAGGGAATATTTCATGCAAAGATTGCTCGATAAAGGACAGAAATGGTATGGACCTAACAGAAACAGAAGATACTAAGAAGTGGTGGCAAGAATACACGGAAGAACTGTACAAAAAAGATCTTCACGACCCAGATAATCACGATGGTGTGATCACTAATCTAGAGCCAGACATCTTGGAATGTGAAGTCAATCAGGCCTTAGAAAGCATCACTAAGAACAAAGCTAGTGGCGGTGTTGGAATTCCAGTTAAGCTGTTTCAAATCCTGAAAGATGATGCTCTGAAAGTGCTGCACTCAATATGCCAGCAAATTTGGAGAACTCAGCAGTGGCCACAGGACTGGAAAAGGTCTGTTTTCAATCCAATCCCAAAGACAGGCAATGCCAAAGAATGCTCAAACTACTGCACAATTGAACTAATCTCACATGCTAGTAAAGTAATGCTCAAAATTCTCCAAGCCAGGCGTCAGCAATACATGGACTGTGAACTCCCTGATGTTCAAGCTGCTTTTAGAAAAGGCAGAGGAACCAGGGATAAAATTGCCAACATCCGCTGGATCATGGAAAAAGCCAGAGTTCTAGAAAAACATCTATTTCTGCTTTATTGACTATGCCAAAGTCTTTGACTGTGTGGATCACAATAAATTGTGGAAAATTCGGAAAGAGATGGGCATACCAGACCACCTAACCTGCCTCTTGAGAAATCTGTATGCAGATCATGAAGCAACAGCTAGAAATGGACATGGAACAACAGACTGGTTCCAAATAGGAAAAGGAGTATTTCAAGGATGTATATTGTCACCCTGTTTCTTTAACTTATATGCAAAGTGCATCATGAGAAATGCCGGACTGGAAGAAACACAAGCTGGAATCAAGATTGCCAGGAGAAATATCAATAATCTCAGATATACAGATGACACCACCCTTGTTGCAGCAAGTGAAGAGGAGCTATAAATCCTCTTGATGAAAATGAAAGAGGAGAGTAAAAATGTTGGCTTAAAACTCAGGATTCAGAAAACTAAGATCATGGCATCCGTTCATGGCAAATAGATTGGGAGATAGTGGAAACAGTGTCAGACTTTATTTTCGGGTCTCCAGAATCACTGCAGATGGTGACTGCAGCCATGTAATTAAAAGACCCTTACTCCTTGGAAGAAAAGTTATGACCAACCTAGATAATATAGAAAATCTTAAGAGATGAATGAGAATCAGAAGATTAAAGTTCAAATCAAGACTTTAAACAACCAAAAGACCAGGACCAGATGACTTCACAGATAAATCCTGCATTTTTATTTTTTTATTTTATTTTTTTTTTGAATTTACCAAGAAAAGTTTTATGGAAGAACAACCAACTCAAAATCTTCCTGAAAATTGAAGAAAATGGTAAGCTTCCCAATTCATTCTATGATGCCACCATCACCCTAATACTGAAACCAGACAAAGATTCAACAAAGAAAGAAAACAACAGGCCAATATCACTAAACATATCAGTAAACATAGATACAGAAATTTTCCTGCAACATCTAGCAAACAGAATCCAACAACATATTGAAAAAATCATACATAATTACATTATAAGCACATTGGCCTCATCCAAGGACTGCATGGATTGTAATATTTGCAAATCAATCAATCCATATGATACACCATATTAAACTCAAAGATTAAAAACCATACGATTACCTCAATAGATACAGAGAAAGTGTTTGACAAAATTCAACACTTACTTATGATAATTCTCCAGAAAGCAGGCATAAAAGGAGCATATCTCAACACAATAAAAGCCATATATGAGAAAACCTGAGCAAACAGTATCTTCAATGGTCAGAAATTGAAAGCCTTTCCTCTAAAATCAGGAACAGTGTCAGATTTTATTTTGGGGCGCTGAAACTCACTAAAGATGGTGATTGTAGCCATGAAAATAAAAGATGTTTGCACCTGGGAAGAAAAATTATAACCAAATTTATATACAAATTGAAGCAAACTATAGATTCAATGCAACCCTTATCAAGTTAACAATGGTATTCTTCACAGAACAAGAACAAACATTTTTACAGTACGTATAGTTTCACAGTAGGTACAGAAATACAAGGAAACCTCTAATAGCAAAATCAATCTTGAGAAAGAAAAATAGAAATGCAAGAATCCACCTGCCTGTTTTCAAAATATAATAAAAAACTATTCATTAAGACAGTAGCAAAAAGAGAGAAATCTAAATCAATGGAAGTATTGGAATTTCAGCTTTAGCATCAGTCCTTCCAATGAACACCCAGGACTGATCTCCTTTAGAATGGACTCGTTGGATCCCCATGCTTTCCAAAGGACTCTCAAGAGTCTTCAACACCAGTGTCCAAAAAACATCAATTCTTTGGTACTCAGCTTTCTTCACAGTCCAACTCTGACTGACCCCTGAAAAACCATAGCCCTGACTAGATGGTCCTTTGTTGGCAAAGTAATGGCTCTGCTTTTGAATATGCTATCTAGGTCAGTCACAATTTTCCTTCCCAGGAGTAAGCATCTTTCATTTTCATGGCTGCAATCACCAACTTCAGTGATTTTCAGCGCCCCCCCCCCCCCGCCCATATAAAATCTAACACTGTTTTCACTGTTTCCCATCTATTTCCCATGAAGTGATGGAACCAGATGCCATGATCTTTGTTTTCTGAATGTTTAGCTTTAAGGCAGCTTTTTAACTCTCCTTTTTGACTTTCACCAAGAGGCTTTTTAGTTCCTTTTCACTTTCTGCCATAAGGGTGGTGTCATCTGCATATGTGAGGTAGTTGACATTTATCTAGGTAATCTTGATTTCAGCTTGTGCTTTTTGCAGCCAAGCGTTTCTCAAGGTGTATTCAGCATATAAATTAAATAAGCAGAATGACAATATACAGCCTTAATGTATCATTTTTTTCTTCCTATTTGGAACCAGTCTGTTGTTCCATGTCCAGTTCTAGGAAACCTCTAATATCAAAATCAATCTTGAGAAAGAAGAATGCAAATGACAGAATGAACCTACATGACTTCAGAATATACTACAAAACTACAGTCCTCAAGACAGTAGCACAAAGGCAGAAATCTAGATAAATGGAACAAAATAGAATGTCTAGAGAAAAGTCCATGTACCTATGAACATCTTAATTTTGACAAAGTGAAGTAAAGAGAAGTAAAGTCGCCCAGTTGTGTCTGACTCTTTGCAACTTCATGGACTGTAGTCCTCAGTCCATGAGATTTTCCAGACAAGAGTCCTGGAGTGGGTTTCCATTTCCTTCTCCAGGGGATTTTCCTGACCCAGGGATCGATCCCACATTGTAGGCAGATGCTTTACCATATGAACTATGAGGGAAGCCCAATGAGGCAAGAATATACAATGGAGAAAAGACAATCTCTTTAACAAGTGGTGCTGGGAATAAATGATCAACCAGTTGTAAAAGAATGAAACCACAGTCATTCCTATCACCATATGCAAAACTAAATTAGAAGTGAATTTATTATAAAGCATCAGGCTCTATACCAATGAGTCAGTTATTCACATTAGGTGGCCAAAATATTCAAGTTCCAGTTTCAGCATCAGCCCTTCCAATCAATACTCAGGACTGATTTCCTTTAGAATTGACTCCTTTCTTCTCATTGCAATCCTAGGGGCTCTCAAGAGTCTCAGGACTCTCAAGACTTTCCAACACAACATTTCAATAGCATCGATTCTTTAGAGGTCAACTTTCTTTAAAATCCAATTCTCACCTCTGTACATAGATTTGACTAGACTTACCTTTGCCTGCTTTATAATGTGCTCTCTAGCCTGGTTGTAACTTTCCTTCTAAGGAGAAAGCATATTTAAATTTCATGACCGAAGTCATCATCTGCAGTGATTTGGGACCTTTCCCCCGATTGTTTCTCATTGTTTCCATTGTTTCCCAATATTTATGTCATAAAGTGATGGGGTACCAGATGCCATGATTCTCATTTGAATGTTGACTTTTCAGTCACATTTTTGACTCTTTTTCACTTTCCTCAAGAGGCTCTGTAGTTCTTTTCGTGTTCTGCCATATGAATTCTATCATCTGCATATCTGAGATTACTGATATTTCTGGCAGCAACCTTGATTGTAAACCCTGTTTCATCCAGTGTGATATTTTATATGATTAACTCTACAAGTAAGTTCAATAAAGAGAGTGACAATATGCAGCCTTAGCATACTCCTTTCCCAACTCAAAACCAGTCTGTTGTTCCACGTCCTTTTTTGACTGTTGATTCTTGACCTGCATACAGATTTCTCGGGAGCATGTAACATGATTTAGCAGTCCCATGTTTTGAAGAATTTTCCATGTTTTGTTGTAATCTGCAAAGTCAAAATCTTTGGCATAGTCAAATAGGAGTAGATGCTTTCCTGGTGTTCTCTTGCTTTTTGAGACCCAGCAGGTGTTGGCAATTTGATCTTGGATTCCTTTGCCCTTTCTAAATTGAACTTCAACTTCTGAAAGCTCATGATTCATATTCTATTGTAGCCTGGCTTGGGGGCATTTTGACCAGTACATTGTGAGTGTGTGAGATGTGTGCAATTAACCAGTAGTTTTCAAATTCTTTTGATTGCCTGTTTTTGCATTGGAATGAAAACCGACTGTTTCCAGTAGTGTGGCCACAGCTGAGTGTTCCAAATCTGCTGGCATGTGGAGGGCAGCATATTCACAGCATCATCTTTTAGAATTTTCAATAGCTCAACTGAATTCCATCAACACCACTAGCTGTGTTTTTAGTTATGCTTCCTAAGTTCCACTTGACTTCTCATTCCAGGACATTTGGCTCTGGGTGAGTAATCACATCATTGTGGTTAACTGGGTCATGAAGATATTTTGTGCATAATTCATCTGTATACTCTTGCCACCTCTTCTTAATAGTTTCTGCTCTGTTACATCTGTACCATCTCTCTCCTTTATTGTGTCCGTCTTTGCATGAAATTTTCCCTTTGTATCCTTGATTTTTTTGAAGATATCTGTAGTCTTTCCTATTTTACTTATTTCCTCTATTGTTTTGCAATGAAAAATGAGGAAGGTTTTATTTCTTCTTACTATTTGTCCATCACAAACTCTCAGAGTTCACTCAAACATATGGCCTTTGAGACTGTGATGCCATCCAGTCATCTAAACCTCCATTCTCAACCCCTTCTCATCCACTTCTCATCCTGACCCCAATCCTTCTCAGTATCAGAGACTTTTTCATTGAGTCAACTCTGCATGAGGTGGCCAGAGTACTGGAGTTTCAGCTTTAGCATCACTCATTCCAATGAAAATCCAGGACTGATCTCCTTTAGAATGGACTGGTTGGACCTCCTTGGAGTCCAAGGAATTCTCAAGAGTCTTGTCCAACACCACAGTGCAAAAGCATTGATTCTTCATTAATCAGCATTCTTCACAGTCCAACTTTCACATTCATACATGACCACTGGAAAAAACAGAGCCTTGATTAAACGGACCTTTGTTGGCAAAGTAATGTCTCTGCTTTTTAATATTCTATTTGGGTTGGGCATAACATTCTCTCCAAGGAGTAAGCGTCTGTTAATGTTATGGCTGCCATCACCATCTGCAGTGATTTTGGAGCCCCACAATGTAAATCTGACACTGTTTCCACTGTTTCCACATCAACTTCCCATAAAGTGATGGCACCAGATGCCATCTTCGTTTTCAGAATGTTGACATCTAAGCCAAGTTTTTCATTCTCCTCTTTCACTTTCCTCAAAAGGCTTTTTAGCTTCTCTTCACTTTCTGCCATAAAAGTAGTGTCATATGCATATCTTAGATTATTGATATTTCTCCCAACAATCTTAATTCTAGCCTGTGTTTCTTCCAACACAGCATTTCTCACGCTGTATTTTTCATACAAATTAAATGAGCATGGTGAAAATATACAGCTGTCCTCCTTTTCCTATTTGGAACCAGTCTGTTGTTTGATGTAGAGTTCTAACTTTTGCTTGCTGACCTGCATACAGGTTTCTAAAGAGGCAGGTTAGGTTGTCTGGTATTCCCATCTCTTTCAGAACCTTCCACAGTTTATTGTGATTCACACAGTCAAAGGCTTTGGCATAGTGCTTTTTCAATGGTCCAGCGGATGTTGACAATTGAATCTATGGTTCCTCTGCCTTTTCTAAAACCAGCTTGAATATCTGGAAGTTCACGGTTCACGTATTGCTGAAGACTGGTTTGGAGAATTGTTTGCATTACTTTACTAGCATATAAGATCAATGCAATGTGTTTAAGTGGCAGCATTCTTTGCATTGCCTTTCTTTGGGAATGGAATTCAGACTGATCTTTTCCAGTCCTGTCGCTACTGCTCAGTTTTCCAAATTTGCTGGCAATTTGAATGCAACAGTTTCATAGCATCATATTACGGAATTTGAAATAGCTCAACTGGAATTCCATCACCTCCACTAGCTTTGTTTATAGTGATTCTTTCTAAGGCCCATTTGACATCACATTCTAGGATGTCTGGCTCTAGGAGAGCAATCATTCCACCGTGAATATTTGGGTCATGGAAATATTTTCTGTATAGTTCTTCTGTGTATTCTTGCCACCTCTTCTTAATGTCTTCTGCTTCCTTTGGTCCATACCATTTCTGTCCTTTATTGAGACTATCTTTGCATGAAATATTACCATGGTATTTCTATTTTTCTTGACGAGATCTTTAGTCTTTCCCATTCTGTTGTTTTCCTCTCTTTCTTTGTATTGATTTCAGAGGAAGGCTTTCTTGTCCCTTTTTGATATTCTTTGGAAATCTGCATTCAGATGCTCATATCTTTCATTTTCTCCTTTGTTATTCATGTTTCTTCTTTTCATAGCTATTTGTAAGGCCTCCCCAGACAGTCATTTTGCTTTTTTGCATTTCTTTTCCATGGGAATGGTCTTGATCCCTGTCTCCAATACAATGCCAGGAACCTCTGTCCATAATTCATCAGGCAGTCTATCTATTAGTTCTAGTTGCTTAAATCTATTTCTCACCTTCACTGCATAATCATAAGGGATTTAATTTAAGACATACGTGAATGGTCTAGCGGTTTCCCCTACTTTCTTGAATTTAAGTCTGAATTTGTCAATAAGTAGTTCATGGTCTGAGCCACAGTCAGCTCCGGGTCTTGTTTTTTTGCTGACTGTATACAGCTTCTCCATTTTTGGCTGCAAAGAATATAATCAATCTGATTTTGGTGTTGACCATCTGGTGATGTCCATGTGGAGATTCTTTTATGTTGTTGGAAGAGGGTGTTTGCTATGGCTGGTACATTCTCTTGGCAACTCCCTATTATCCTTTGCCCTGCTTCATTCGGTACTTCAAGGCCAAATTTTCTCTTAGTCCAGTGTTTCTCGACTTCCTACTTTTGCATTCCATTAACCTGTAATGAAAAGGACATCCTTTTTGAGTGGGTCTTCTATGAGGTCTTATAGGTCTTCATAGAACCGTTCAACTTCACCTTTTTCAGCAATACTGGTTGGCACATAATTTTGGATTACTATGATATTAAATTGTTTGCCTTGGAAACAAAGACAAATCACTCTATCATTGTTGTGATTGCATCCAAGTACTTTATTTCAAACTCTTATGTTAACAATGATGGCCACTGTCTTTCTTCTAAGGGCTTCCTGCCCACAGTAATAGATGTAATGGTCATCTGAGTTAAATTCATCCATTCTAGTCCATTTTAGCTCACTGATTACTAGAATGTCGACATCCACTCTTGCTGTCTGCTGTTTCACCACTTCCAATGGCCTAGATTCAGTGACCTGACGTTCCAGGTTCCTATGTGGTATTGCTCTTTACAACATCAGACCTTACTTCTACCAACAGTCATATCCACAAATGGTTATTTTTTTTTTTTGCTTTGGCTCCATCCCTTAATTATTTCTGGAGTTATGTCTGCACTGATCTCTGGTAACATACTGAGCATGCACCAACCTGTTCAGTTCACTTCAACTCACTTCAGTCACCCCATCGTGTCCAACTCTTTGCAACCCCACGAACTGCACAATGCCAGGCCTCCCTGTCCATCACCAACACCCAGAGTTCTATCAAACTCACGTCCATTGAGTCAGTGATGATATCCTGACATCTCATCCTCTACCGTCCCCTTCTCCTCCTGCCCCCAATCCCTCCCAGCATCAGAGTCTTCTCCAATGAATCAACTCTTTGCATGAGGTGGCCAAAGTACTGGAGTTTCAGCTTCAGCATCATTCACTCCAAAGAAATCCCAGGGCTGATCTCTTTCAAAATGGAATGGTTGGATCTCCTTGCAGTCCAAAGGACTCTCAAGAGTCTTCTCCAACACCACATTTCAAAAGCATCAATTCTTCATTGCTCAGCTTTCTTCACAGCTCAACTTTCACATCCATACATGACCACTGGAAAAACCATATCGCTGGCTAGACAGACTATTGTTGGCAAAATAATGTCTCTGCTTTTGAATATGCTATCTGGGTTAGTCATAACTTTTCTTCCAAGGAGTGTCTTTTAATGACATGGCTGCACTTACCACCTGTATAACACAGTATAAAAAAAATCCTGTTCTATGGGCTTATTTACAAACAATGAGATAACCAATTCAACCTCTCTTTTTATGAATCTCTTCTTTTTATTCCATTTAAAAAAAATTTTAGTCACTCTGTTATTCTAGCAATTTGACTGTTTCACATAGCTTGAGACTTTTCTTTCCATAAGTACATGTCCTAAATATCTAAATTCCTTCTTATTAGTATGTTTATTAGCAATGGCATATTATTCTCATTTCAGTAACTAAATCTCTTTTTGTTTGTTTAGTTTACCTAATTTTCTTTTTACTAATTTTGTTTCATGTTCAATTTTCTATATTATTTTTTCTAATTACATTATCTTATACCCATACTAATATTTGTTGATTTCCTCTTTTTCTTTGCTGTCAGTGTAGTTTTGTTTTGTTTTGTTTTGTTTTTTTTTCCCAGCTTCTGAAGAAAAGATTAGCTTCTTCACAGGACTGGAGAGCTTTCTTTTTATGTAACTTTAAATATATATGCGTTTTTCTTCTGCTTCTTCTGATGACATGCTACATTGTGTTTTCAATTTGAATTAGCTCAGAATATGTACTCATTTCCCCTGTGAATTATCATTTGCCTCATCAGGCCCTTCCAAATATGCTGTTTAATTTTCCACACATTACATTTTTCAAGTTTTCCACCCATTGTTGTTTCCATTTACATGGTTTGGATGCCAGAGACCATACTTGATATGATTTACATTATTAATGGTTATTCCATTTCTTAATGTAAACCCAATTATCAGGAATGTTCTAGAGATTATTCCATGTGAAGTTGAAACAGATGTGTATCCTTCTGTTCATTGTGGGTGAAATGTACTGCACATCTGTGTTTTTGGTACACTGGTTTGTACTGTCGTTTAGGTTTCGTCTTCCCTCAGTGGTCTTGTCTTCTTCTTGAATTGTTTGAATATTTATTCCTGGATATTTATTCTTGGACTATAATTCTTGTGCATGTTTTGCAGTTTTTACACTTCATGTTGGCCTATAAGCAGATAAATCATTCAAATATTAATAACTGTAACTCTTTGATGGTGTGAACTTATGTATGTGTGTAATATACTTATATATCATTATAAAACATAATATGAAAAATATATAATTAGTATAACCATTGGAATGACTGATGCTGAAGATGCAACTCCAACATTTGGCAACGTGGTGTAAAGAATTGACTCATTTGGCAAGACTCTGGCAAGAGTATACATTGATTATTCCTGCTTGATTCTTCTTTATTTTTTCTAGATGCATGGTAAAGATGTTTTTTAATTCTTATCCAGACCTCCAATGTATTTCCTGGCAACTATTAGCTTTCAAAATTTGGGTCATCTCTAGTTTCATTATTCTGAATTATTTTTCAGGAAAACATCCTATCTCCTCATCTTTAGTTTGTTTTGGTGGGTTTTTATCATGTACATTCACCAGCTACATCTTTCCATCCCTTTTAATTTTGTTTATATTGCTATGGTTTGGGTCCCCTTTCTGCAGGCTGGAGGGTTATGGATCCAATATGTTGTAGAACCTGATCTTTGTGGGTGGGATTGAACCGGTAAGTTTTCAAGGTTTTATGTTTGGGATATTTTGTGCCTGTGGTCTGTCAGGTGGAGCTCGATCACTTGTTTATGAAGTGCAATGAATTTTCGTGGAATGTGCTTTGTGCATTCTGTGAGTTTGGTATAGTTTCAGGTAGCTCCTTTTATAATACTCATTTTTGTGTTTCTGCTTTGCTGGACAATAGGTGTGGTTTGTCTTGCACTGAAATTGCTGGCCTCAGCTTGGGGCTTCATTTCCATGTAGGCATGGAGCCTTTTGAATGTGCTTCACTTTTAATGTTCCTTGGGTCAGGAGTTCAACAATGATCTAAAGATCTGGATTTGACATCATGGTCTCTGGGTTTGGGTCCCTGAGTTACAGTAGCATCAAGAATTCTGCATCCTCAAAACAAAACACAAAATCTAAGGCTGATGGTGAGGCAATGTTTCATAGCCAAAAACAGTCAAAGGGAATAACAGAGTTATATGGAACACAGCAAAATGAGGAGGAACATAGATGTTTCTAGGAGGAGAAGGGAGAGTAAAATGGCAAGAGTGCAATCAACTCAGGTGTTAAATCCGTAAGTGAAAATATATTCTAAACATAGAATTCTCAAAGGTATAAATGTTTATTAATGATTAAGCACCTAGAATAGAATTTAACTAACTATGATTATTGGAAAAAAAAAAGATGGAAGTCAAAATAATTCTCAAACTTGTAATGTAGTATTTGGAAAGGAAAGTAAAGAAGTGATAAGGAAAGAAAAATATTTAATTAAAAACAAAACTTGAAAGTGATAAAGAATAATCTAACAATTTATCTTGAGTTGCTGTGAGTTTAGTGGTGTCAGGTCATCGTCTTTTTCCTGCTTCTACATGTTGTCAAAAGCTTGAACGTGGACTATCTCTTCATGGCTGCTCCAGCCAAGAAAGCTGTTGCTCCTTACCTTGGGCTCGGGGTATCTCCTCACAGCTGCTGCTCCTGATCCTGAAAGTGGAGTAGCACCTCTTGGCACACCTGTGCCCACACAGCCACCACTTCTTGGACTTAGTTATTTCTCTGTCTCAGTTATTTACTGTTGGTTCCTTCCAGGCTGTGGTTAATCTCATCCATTGCATTGATTATTACTGCTTGCCTCTTCTTTATTTCTTCTAGATCTATGGTACACATGTTTATTTCTTCTCATTCCAAGACTCCAGTGTATTTACTGGCATCTCTTTTTAGCTTTCAAGATTTTGGTCATCTTTACTCTCAATATTCTGAATTCTTTCTCAGAAAAACTTCCTATTTCAGTTGTTGTTGTTGTTGTTGTTGTGTGTGTGTTTCATTTACCTTTACCAGCTGCATATTTCTCTTCCGTTTCATTTTGTCTCGATTGCTGTGGTTTGCATTCCCTTTCTGTAGGCTGGAGGGTTATGGCTGCACTGTGTTGTGGAAACTCCCATTGTGGCTGAGATGGGACCAGTGACTTGTCAAGGTTTAATGCTTCACAGAATTTGTGTCTGTGTGGTGGCAGGAAGATCTGTATCTCTTGTCTCTGAAGTGCAATGAATTGTCTGTGGATTGTTCTTTGGGGTACTTGTGGGATTGCTATGGCTTCATGTGCCCTCTATTTATGGTATTCACTGTTGTGTGTCTGTTTTGCTGGAGAATTACTGTGAGTTCTCTTGTACTGAACTTGCTGCTTCAAATGTGGAGATTGCTTTCCATTTAGACACGGAAACTCTGGTGTGTGCACTTATTCTTTTATGATCCTTGAGGTAAGAAGTTCAGTGTTTATCTAAAGTTTTGCAATTGATGTTCTGGCCTCTGGGATTCTGTTCATCAATTTACAGTAGTATCAAAAAGCCACATACTCACAATACAGAAGGTAAAACCCAAGCTTAATGGTTGCACAACTCACCTCATCCAGAAAGAATCAAAGGGATTCACAGAGTTCCAGAGAGCAGATAAAAGGGAGGAGGGAGTAAGAGGTATCTAGGAGAAGATATGGGGGAGTTAAAAGGGGAGAGAGCAATCAATTTAGGAAACAAAATCCTACATGAAATCAGATCCTAATGATTTTGTACCTAAAGTTACAACATTGATAACAATATTCTGAAATCAAGTATAAAGGACCAAGAATAAAAATCAGACTAATTTAAGTAATGTAAAAAAAGTAAAACTGAGACCAGATCCATTCTCATATATATATAAATGATGTTTAAAATAGATTTATGGATTTTGTTTGTTTGTTTGATTGTTTGTTTTGAAAGGTAATAATAGTCGGCAGAAAAAAAAAAGTTTAAGGTAAAATAAAAGCCTGACATTGTTAAATGTTGAAATAATATGGAAATAGATTTCAGAATATCAAAGAAGTTGTGTGCTTTTCGGTGTCAGTACAGTCTCATATAATCACTTGTTGAAGTGTGTATGTGTTGCCAAAGGCTCCTATTGTCCTTCACTTGAGCAGTATGGACATTAATTGCAGACATATTCTGTTGAAAAATCTTCTGGTTTGGTTTCTGCTTCTTTGTTTACATTTCCTTCTTTTATTTGAAAGCCTCTCCTTATCTGGTTTTCAACATAAAATGAGGGTGTGGTAACCTCTTATTCGGCTTCATTTGCTCTGTGTTTTGGCTGTGAGATGGGACACAGAAAAAAAAAAAATATCTCTGGTATATGTGTGGGTGCTTGAGGTGGATTGATCACATTGAGCTTGCCACTGACAAATGTGACATGTACTTTCTAGGTCCACTCTGCTCCACCTTCCAGTTAATACATGAGAGCACTGTCCCGAGTGGGACCTGTGTTTCACGCACTTCAAAGCCAATTAGGCACTAAAGTGCTCAGCAGGGGCAGTAACCACGATTGCCTATGTGCTTTGCGCTGTTTGCAAGTCCAAAATCTTGGGCGACTGGTTGGAGGGCAAGGCACAGTCATAGGTGGACCGTGCCTCTTATCCAGCTCTCTAGTCTCTGACACTCAGTTTTCTGTCTGTGCCAGAGGGTACAATCTCAGATGTGCCATGTGTCTCCTCAGCGTAGCTGACCGAGGCTGTCATGACCCTGCCCTATGTAAATTGTCCATGAACCAAGGAACTCATCATTAGCAACTGTTAACAAGCTTAGAGCTTGGTAGTAGATGTCTCTGGGGCCAAGATACCAGTAACCTATTTCCTTCTGCTTCTGGCAGTTGTACACATCATTCCTCTCTCACTTCGTGGAGGAAAGTGTCTCAAATGGAAGCTAGTTGGTCTCCTTTGGTATTTTCTAGTGCACAGTTTCCTGTTCTTTGAGTGTGCCATGGTGGACAAGAAACAAACAAAAATAATGTGGAGGTTGGCAGGAAGCTGAATCCCTGTAGCATGAAGCGACAGAAATTTCATCATCAAAGATTTCTTTTGAAATATTTGGTGCCAGAAGTTTAATGTGATGAAAGAAAATTTTACATCCTGAATTATGGAGAAGTGATTTTGATATACACATCATATAATCTCAATGTTCAGCTAGCCAGAGGAGCCCGACTATGAACTATGCACAGTGCACTGGGCATCTGTTTTACACACAAAGTGGGTAGCTGTTATCCCAAATGAAGCTAGTTGACCACTATGCATGTGTTTCTCACATGTTATTATAGACTTGAATGTTTAAAATTGTATCCAACGTGAAGGGGGTCGGTCCTAAGATGGCAGAGGTAAAGGAAAGGGAGACCACATTCTCCTCTACATTTCATCAAAAGAACATTTGAACGCAGAGTTAATTACACAAAACAAATTCTCAATGCCAGCACAGAACATCAGGTGCCCAGAAAAGCAGCCCATTTTTTGTGAAAGGAGGTAGGAAAAATATAAATGATGGAAAAATATAAATGATATAAAAATATAAGAAAACAGAGACAAAAGAGCTTGGCATGGAGCTCAGTTCCTGGGAAAGGAGTCTTAAAATAGAAGTTTCCTAACACCTGTAAATATTCTTACTGCTGGGTTTGTAGCGAGCCTTGGAACTACATAGGGAAAGATAACCATGAGGAAAAATAAATAAACAATTAAAACCCACAGATTACATGCCCAATGGTAACTCCCCCAGCAGAGAAGCAGCACAGATGCCAGCATCCACCACTAGCAAGTGGGGGCTGGGCAGGGACTTTAAGCCAACTTTTTCACTGTCTTCTTTCACTTTCTTCAAGAGGCTTTTTAGTTCCTCTTCACTTTCTGCCACAAGGGTGTTGTTATCTGCATATCTGAGGTTATTGATATTTCTCCTGGCAATCTTGATTCCAACTTGTGTTTCTTCCAGTACAGTGTTTCTCATGATGTACTCTGCATATAAGTTAAAGAAGCAGGGTGACAATATACAGCCTTGACACACTCATTTCCCTATTTGGAACCAGTCTGTTGTTCCATGTCCAGTTCTAACTGTTACTTTCTGACCTGCATACAGATTTCTCAAGAGGCAGGTTAGGTGATCCAGTATTCCCATCTCTCTCAGAATTTTCCACAGTTTATCGTGATGCACGCAGTCAAAGGCCTTGGTATAGTCAATAAACTTATCAATAGTTAACTTAAACTTAAATGGGTTGAATGCCTCAATCAAAAGACAAATATTGGCTCAATGGATCAAAAAAAAATTAAAAAGACACTTCTTATATATGTTTTCTAAAAGAGATCCATCTCAAAACAAGGGACTCATACAGACTGAAAGTTAAGGGCTGCAAAAAGATACCCCACGCAAATAGAGACCAAAAGAAAACAGAAGTAGCAGCACTCATATCAGACAAATTAGACTTTAAACAAAGACTGTGAAAAGAGACAAAGATGGGCACCACATGATGATCAAAGGATCAATTCAAGAAGAAGATATAACAAGTATAAATATATATAGGAGCACCACAATATGTAAGACAAATGCTAACAAGTATAAAAGGAGAAATTCATAATAATACAGTATTAGTGGAAGACTTTAATACCGCACTCATACCTATGGATAGATTAACTAAACAGAAAATTAACAAGGAAATAATCTTTAAATGATACAATAGACCAGTTCGACCTAATTGATATCTACAGGACATTTCAACCCAAAACAATGAAATTCACCATTTTCTTAAGTGCACACAAGAACTTTCTCCAGGATAGATCACATCCTGGGCCATAAATCTAGCCTTGGTTAATTAAAAAAAAAAAAATTGAAATCATTCCAAGCATCTTTTCTGACTATAATGCAGTAAGATTAGATCTCAGTTACAGGAGAATAACTATTAAAAATTCCAAGATAGAAGGCTGAACAACACCCTGCTGAATAACCAGCAAATCACAGAAGAAATCAAAGTAAATAAATAACTAAATCAAAATATGCATAGAAATGAAAGAAATTGAAAACACAACAACCCAAAACCTGTGGGACACTGTAAAAGTAGTGCTAAGGGTAAGATTCATAGCAATGCAAACAATCTCAAGAAACTAGAAAAAAGTCAAATAAATTACCTAATTCTACACTTAAGCAACTAGAAAAGTTAGAAATGAAGAATCCCGAGATTAGTAGAAGGAAACAAATCTTAAGAGGCAGAAATAAATACAAAAGAAACAAAGGAGACCGTAGGAAAAATCAGCAAAGCCCAAAGCTGGTTCTTTGAGAGGATAAATAAAATTGACAAACCATTGAAAGGTTGTTGTTGAGTCATGATCCCAGGATTCTTGGCCCTTGGAGGAGCAGAATTCAATCCGAGGTCAGAGACAAGGCCTGATTGCTCAGAGATTTTGTGTAATAAAGTTTTATTAAAGTATAAAGGAGACAGAGAAAGCTTCTGACATAGGCATCAGAAGAGGGTAGAAAGAGTAACCTCTCGTTAGTGTTAGCAATGAAGTTATATACTCTCCAATGAATCCAAATAATGTCTGGAGGTTGTAAAGACCTCAGCAGACCTACTCTCATAATTTACATTTTAAGATAACAAAATTACCCAGAAGGTTTAATCCAGAGACTGTCCTCGGGCAAAATGCTTTATTGTTATATAATCCTAAGGAATGTAGAGAAGGAAAAAAAGTTTGTCCTTTCTTCCTTTTTGAGAATTACAGACCCCTCTCTCCTTGGAGACCCCTAGACTTCTTATCAAACTTCTCTAAAAAATGACTCTCTCAACATTGGCCAGACACATCAAGAAACAAAGGGATAAAAATCAAATTAATAAAATTAAAAATGAAAATGGAGAGATCACAACAGAGAACACAGAAATACAAAGGAACATGAGACTACTATCATCAATTATATGCCAATAAAATGGACACCTTAGAAGAAATGGACAAATTCTTAGAAAATTACAACTTTTCAAAACTGAGCCAGGAATAAATAGAGAATCCAAACAGACCCATCAAAAGCACGGAATATAAAACTGTGATCAGAAATCTTCCAGCAAACAAAGGCCCTGGTCTAGATGGCTTCAAGACTGAATTAAAAAAAAAAAAATTAAAGAAAAGCTAACACCTGTCCTACTCAAATGCTTCCAGAACATTTCAGAGGAAGGTATTCCAAATTCATTCTATGAGGCTACCTTCACCCTAATACCAATATCTGACAAAAATGCCAAAAGAAAAAAAAAGAAAAAGAAAACAACTGGCCAATATCACTGATTAACATAGACACAAAAATCCTTAACAAAATTCTAGCAACCATAATCCTACAACACATTAAAAAGATCATACATCGTGATCAAGTGGGCTTTATCTCATGGATGCAAGGATTCATCAATATCTGCCAATCAATCAGTGTAGTACACCACATTAACAAACTGAAAACTAAAAGTCATATGATTATCTCAATAGATAAAGGGAAAGCCTTTGACAAATTTCAACGTCCAATTATGATTAAAACTCTACAGAAAGCAGGAAAAGAAGGAGCATACCTCAACATAATAAAAGCTATATATAACGAAAGCACAGCAAACATGATCCTGAATGGTGAAAAACTAAAGCATTTTCCCTAAAGTCAGGAACAAGATAAGGGTGCCCACTTACACCACTACTATTCAACATAGTTTTGCAAGTATTGGCTGCAACAATTAGAGCAGAAAAAGAAATAAAAGGAATTCAAATTGGAAAAGAAAAAGTAAAACTATCACTGTTTGCAGGCGACATGATCCTCTACATAGAAAACCTCAAAGACTCCACCAGAAAATTACTAGAGCTAATGAATGTATATATTGAAGTGGCAGGATATAAAATCAACACACAGAAATCCCTTGCATTCCTATACATTAATAATAAGAAAATAGAAAGAGAAATTAAGGAAACGATTCCATTCACCATTGGAACGGAAAGAATAAAATATTTAGTAATATATTTACCTAAAGAAACAAAAGACCTATATATAGGAAACTATTAAACACTGGTGAAAGAAATCAAAGAGGACACTGACAGATGGAGAAATACATTGTGCTCATGGATCGGAAGAGTCAACATAGTGAAAATGAGTACACAACCAGAAGCAATCTATAGATTCAATGCAAGCCCTATCAAGCTACTGATGGTATTTTTCACAGAGCTAAAACAAATAATTTCACAATTTGTATGGAAATGAAAACAACAGCAACAACAGCAAAACTTCCAATAGTTACAGCAATCTTGAGAAAGAAAAATAGAACTGGAGGAATCAACTTGCCTGACTTCAGGCTTTATTATAAAGCCATTAAGACAGTATGGTAGTGGCACAAAGACAGAAATATAGATCAATGGAACAAAATGGAAAGCCCAGAGTACACACCTGTTGATACTTTATCTTTGACAAAGAAGCAAGAATATATAATGGAGAAAAGAAAATGTATTTAACAAGTGGTGCTGGGAAAACTGGTCAACCACTTGTAAGAGAATGAAAGTTGACACTTTATAACACCACACACAAAAATAAACTCAAAATGGATTAAAGATCTAAACGTTAAGTCTGAAACTATAAAACACCTAGAGGAGAACATAGGCAAAATATTCTTTGGCATAAATCACAGCAGGATCCTCTTAAACCCACCTCCCAGAATATTGCAAATAAAAGCAAAAATAAGCAAATAAACTTAATTAAAATTAAGCTTCTACACAACAACGGTGAAGAAGGAAATGATAACTCACTACAATATTCTTGCTTTAAAAATTCTAAGGATGGAGAAACCTGGTTGGCTACAGTCCATGGGGTCACAAAGAGTTGGATATGACTGAGTGAGTTCATGATGACACAACAAAGGAAACTATAAGCAAGGTGAAAAGACAGCCTTCAGAATGGGAGAAAATAATTGCAAGAGAAGAAATTGCCTCTTGAGAAATCTGTATGCAGGTCAGGAAGCAACATTTAGAACTGTACATGGAACAACAGACTACTTTCAAATAGGAAAAAGAGTATGTCAAGACTATATATTTTCACCCTTCTTGTTTAACTTATATGCAGAGTTCATCATGAGAAACACTGGGCTGGAAGAAGCACAAGCTGGAATCAAGATTGCAGGGAGAAATATCAGTAACCTCAGATATGCAGACGACACCACCCTTAAGGCAGAAAGTGAAGAGGAACTAAAAAGCTTGTTGAAGAAAGTGAAAGAGAAGACTGAAAAAGTTGGCTTAAATTTCAACATTCAGCAAATGAAGATCAGAGTATGTGGTCCCAGCACTTAATGGGAAATAGATGGGAAAACAGTGGAAACAGTGTCAGACTTTATTTTTTGAGCTTCAAAATAATGACAGATGATTATTGCAGACATGAAATTAAAAGACACTTATTCCTTGGAAGGAAAGTTATAACCAACCTATATGGCATATTCAAAAACAGAGACATTACTTTGCCAACAAAGGTCCATCTAGTCAAGGCTATGGTTTTTCCAGTAGTCCTGTATAGCTGTCAGAGTTGGACTGTGGAGAAAGCTCAGCATCAAGGAATAGATGCTTTTGAACTGTGGTTTGGAGAAGACTCTTGAGAGTCCCTGGGACTGCAGGGAGATCCAACCAATCCATTCTAAAGAAAATCAGCAATGGGGTTTCTTTGCAAGGAATGATGCTGAAGCTGAAACTCCAGTACTTTTCCCACCTCATGCAAAGAGTTGAGTCATTGGAAAACTCTGATGCTGGGAGGTATTGGGGGCAGAAGGAGAAGGGAATGACAGAGGATGAGATTGCTGGATGATATCACCAACAGGATGCAGGTGACTTTGAGTGAACTCCAGGAGTTGGTGATGGACAGTGAGGGGTGGTGTGCTGCAATCAATGGGGTCGCAAATAGTCAGATATAACTGAGCGACTGAACTGAAGTGAAGCAACTGACAAAGAATTAATCTCAAAAAATATGCAAGCAACTTCTGAAGCTCAATTCCAGGAGAATTAATGGTCCAATGGAAAAAAGGTCCAAAGGACTAAACCAACAGTCCCCAAAGAAAACATACAAATGTCTAAAACACACATGAAAAGATGCTCAACATCACTCACTATCAGAGAATGCAAATCATAACCACAATGAGGCACCATTTCTTGCGAGTCAGAATGGCTGCTCTCCTAACGTCTACAAGTAAGAAATCCTGGAGAGGATGTGGAGAAAAGAAAATATTCTTAACACTGCAACCTAGTACAGCCATTTTGGAGAACACTGTGGAGATCCCTTAAAAAAAAAAAAAACTTGTAAATAGAACTGCAAATAGACCCAGCAATCCCACTGCTGGCCATACGCACTGAGGAAACCAAAATTGAAAGACACATATGTACCCCAATATTTATCACAGCACTGTTTCTAATAGCTAGGACATGGAAGCAACCTAGATGCCCATCAACAGAATTGATAAGAAAGCTGTGGTACAGATACACAATGGAGTATTACTCAGACATTAAAAATAATGTATTTCAATAAGTTCTAGTGATGCGGATGAAACTGAAGCTTGTTATACAGAGTGAAGTTAGCCAGAAAGAAATGTACTAATAGAGTGAACTAACACATATATGTGGAATTTAGGAAAATGGTAATGATAACCCTGCATGTGAGACAGCAAAAGTGACACAGAAGTATAGAACAGTCTTTTGGACTCTGTGGGAGAGGGCGAGGTTGGGATGATTTGAAAGAATGGCATTGAAACATGTATACTATCATATATCAAATGAATTGCTAGTCCGCATTTGATGCATGATACAGGATGTTTGGGTCTGGTGCACTGGAATAACCAGAGGGATGGTATGAGGAGGGAGGTGGAAGGGGGGTTCAGGATGGGGAACATGTGTACACCCATGGCAGATTCATGCTGATGTATGACAAAACCAATACAATATTTTAAACCAGTTAGACTGCAATTTAAATAAATATATTATATTAAAATGAAGAAAATAAAATTGTGTCCAACGTGAGGAGAGCAACAGCGTTCCTTGAACAATATCTCTAAGTAGATGAGAGTTTTGATTTTATGGTTTCAGGTTTTCCTCATATGTATGAGCCCTGTCTCTTGTTATAGAAAAATACTGGAAGATGAGCTAGATTAAAGGAGAGCTTTTCAGTTACAGGATCTCAGTGATTCAGCCAAAAAGCTATTAAGTAATATAGGGGTTCTCAAACAGTTTATTTAAGATCTTGGGAGCAAGCAATGAGTTTGACCACCTAAATAAAGTTGCCTAAAATTATGTTAGGACAGATATACATATATACAACTGTGTGTGCATGAGTGTGTGTATAAAAAAGTGCAATGGCTTTTAAATCCTCTTAGGTATAATAAAAATGGAAACAAAACACAAGGGTAGAATGATTCAAAATCTCCTTAGTTGTTAAATATATGTAAGTGGAAATACTTTAAAATATGTTTTCTTGGCTGCATGTAAAATATGAGGACAGTTTTATATCACTGACCTCTCTCCTTTTAATAAATATCTACCAATTTTCAAATGTTTGTTCAATTAATCTCAAAAATAGGTATGTAGTTGTGTGTATATATATACACGTGTGTGTGTGGTGTGTGTGTGTGTGTGTGTGTGTATAGCAGTTTAGTTCAGTTCATTCACTCAGTTGTGTTTGACTCTTTGCGATCCCATGAATCGCAGCATGCCAGGCCTCACTGTCCATCACCAACTCCTGGAGTTCACTCAAACTCACGTGCATCAAATTGGTGATGCCATCCAGCCATCTCATCCTATGTCATCGTCTTCTCCTTCTGCCCATAATACCTCCCAGCATCAAAGTATTTTCCAATGAGTCAACCCTTTGCATGATGTGGCCAAAGTACTTCAGTTTGAACATTAGCATCATTCCTTCCAAAGAAATCCCAGGACTGATCTCCTTCAGAATGGACTGGTTGGATCTCCTTGCAGTCCAAGGGAATCTCAAGAGTCTTCTCCAACACCACAGTTCAAAAGCATCAATTCTTCGGCGCTCAGCCTTCTTCACAGTCCAACACTCACATCCATACATGACCACAGGAAAAAACATAGCCTTGACTAGAAGGAACTTAGTCAGCAAAGTAATGTCTCTGATTTTGAATATGCTATCAAGGTTGGTCATAACTTTCTTCCAAGGAGTAAGCGTCTTTTAATTTCATGGCTGCAATCACCATCTGCAGTGATTTTGGAGCCACTCCCCTGCAAAAAAAAAAAAAAAAAAAAGTCTGACACTGTTTCCACTGTTTCCCCATCTATTTCCCATGAAATGATGGGACCAGATACCATGATCTTCGTTTTCTGTATGTTGAGGTTTATGCCAACTTTTTCACCTTCTTCATTCACTTTCATCAGAGGCTTTTTAGCTCCTCTTCACTTTCTACCATAAGGGTGGTGTCATCTACATATCTGAGGTTACTGATATTTCTGCCAGCAATCTTGATTCCAGCTTCTGTTTCTTCCAGTCCAGTGTTTCTCATGATGTACTCTGCATATAAGTTAAATAAATAAGGTGACAACATGCAGCCTTAATGTACTCCTTTTCCTATTTGGAACCAGTGTGTTGTTCCATGTCTAGTTCTAACTGCTGCTTCCTGACCCGCATACAGATTTCTCAAGGGATAGGTCTGGTGGTCTGGTATTCCCATCTCTCTCAGAATTTTACATACCTATATATAAATTTATGTATATAGATTTACAAATATCTTATATAAAATAGAGAGATAGGTTTTCATAAATTGAAAATAGTGATATCAAGCTTAGATTTCAGAATTATTTCCAACTCCTTGCTCCATCTTAAGAGGAAATGGCCAAAGTTATTGCTGACTCAAAGTTGATAAAGAAATTGTACCTACAACTGAGATTTTCTGTCACATTTGTGATCGAGCTGTACTTCCAACACTTCATTTCCTTTCTTGTGCTAACCAGTCCCTTCTTAAGATTGAAAGTATGAAACCGAGAGAGAGAGAGAGGTAGGAGATTGTAGACTTCCTTGCGTTCAAAAGTAGTTTTATTCAGAGAAGCTAGGAAAGACAGAAACTAAGGAAAATTATCAAGCAGTAGATAATAGTAATGATTTAGCCATTAAGCAAATTCAAGGGTCTTTAGTACCTCCTCAAGGGGCATCATTAACATTGTGAGCAATATCCAGTGAACAGTTTTAGTGATGCTAAAGCCCCAACCAGGCAGAAATTTAAATACATAGACCACAGAAAAGTTGGAACCAGACAGTTAGTGATGTGGACTCCCAGTGTCCTAAGTAACAGGCCATTAGTAGAATGTCCCGATATGGATCATACACCACATGTCCCACTTTCACTGTGTCATTTAAATCCTTCCCCTGGAAGTTTTTGGGGATTCCGGTCTTTGAAGCAACAGCTGCTAAGACACTTTATTCGGTCCTACGATAAACATTGCTTTCACTGAAACCCACAGTCTGTTCATAAATGTTTTTGCACAGAAGCCAGTAGACCAAATTTGCTTGGGTAACAGTACTGAATATTAAGAATGTGTGTATATAGGGCGATAAATCACTTTTATTTCAGAAACCAAGTAGATATATTGATTTGATTTTTGTGCATAAAAATTCTTTAAGAATGAGATTTTGCATGCTTCATAGTTTTGTTTACTCTTTCTGTAAGCAGTCTGTATTTTAAGCTAATGCTTAGGTAAACACTGGTTAACATTATCCTTCAAATGCTAGGAGACAAGAGACTGTGATGTCACAGCTAACCTTCGATTGCTAGGAGACCAGTGATTTTGTAATGTCACCGCTTTTTTACTTAGAGGACCTCTGTAATGGTCTAGAGAGTTTTTCTCTGCAGGACAGCTAAGCAGCAGTTGAAGTTGCAGTATGTAAAATCAGAACAATGAGAAAGTATCTGAAGAATGATTTCTCTGAGTTGGTACATATTTCTTCAGAAATTCAACATGGGCCAAATAAAGATGAATCCACTGGTTCAGAAACTTAAATTAGATCTTCTTTGTATGATTATACACTTACTGGGGACTAGGTTTTGACATCTGTGATTGAAGAATAAGCTTTTCAGGATTTTTCTGAGGAAGTTGTGATCAAAAGGCCACACGACACATATTCTGTCTCTGAAATAGATGAGGTTAATGATTGTCTTTCATTCACATTGCCACACAAACTTTGGAATATATTTGAAAGTGATCAGTTTGAATCTATTTGGTGAGATGAGAGTGGCACATGTATAGTGATCAGCGAAGAATTCTTTAAGAAAACAGTATTGGAAAGAATGACACCTTTCAGAATATTTGAAATCAAGATTATTGAAAGTTTAATTCGATAGCTTAACCTTTATGAATTCAGTAAAAAGTGACAAACTTTCAAAGATTTGCTTCACTACCTGTCTTTCTGGAAGAAGAAAACAACATTTTTCTTTTGAGTAAGGTATTTCAACATTTTAACTTATTGGCAATATGTAAGATTAAATCATGTGACTTAGAAAGCATGTTCACATATGTAGCTAAAACGGAATTGAAACTTGAAATAACAAATTGTTGAAAACGTTGTAGTTTTTTGAAGTTGAGAACAGCTGGAGATTAAAATATTGGATGTTTAACAAACTTTCCTGGCAACTTGAAACCAGATACAAGTTCTGAAGCTACTTAAAATGATATTTACTCTATATATACAACATATTTTTAGCTGAGGAGTATATTCTTTCTTACATATAACCTGTTAAAGCTACTAATGGAGATGTTTTATTTGATGCTATTTAATTGGCATCATTAAAGTAATACATTTTTATAACTTAGCTTTGTTTCCCAGTTTTACTTTGCTTTATAAAGAAACTAAATAATCCTTTGATTTTAGTTCAGACCTACTATAATCCAAATTTCAAAAGAGGCCGTCCCCAACTTTTAGTAAGAATGCAAAGAAACGTGGGATTAACAGTGTGTCTCCAATATCTTCATTAGTTCAAGATAACAAGAAGCATGTTAAAGCAAGTGTCAACAAAGATGATTGTAACTCTGAATTTATTCCAGAAACTAGTGGAGAGAGCACATATTCAGCCTCCACAAATTTAAGTGCCTTTCATACAAAAGCCTCATACCAGCCAGATAGTCTCTAATACAAGTGCCCTATCTCCATGTGACTTACCTACCCCGTCAGTAATATCAGTTAGACAAACAGACCAGATTGTGATAGATCAACCTGCTGTTTTTGTTTGTTTGTTTGTTTGTTTTGTTTTTTAAGTTGAGCATTTTTAATTGACACTCAGATGGCAGCTATACTTAAGTGAACGGCCACGTTGAGGACTTTGTTACTCCAATTATATCTACTTCTCAGAACCACTTCGTATCTCCATTACAGAGCAGTTATTGTTGACTGATTGTAGAACCTTTTAAATTTCCAGTTAGGCATAGTGCTATGTCAGCCCATGACAGTCCTTTCCCTGACCTGCATATGAGAGGCAACTCATGATTCTCAGTGCCAACAATAGCTTATACATCTGCCGCCTCTCTTTCAAGTAATTCATCAACAATCATCATTATATGAAAACCATGCTAATTAAAACTGACCTATCAAATACATGTCAGACCATGGAGCCTAAAGAAGATTGAAATGAATGTTTAGAGATGTCAACAAATACCTACAATTCTTGTATTTGAACAATAAATTTACATGTTCATTTTCATAGTTTCATTTTCCCTTTTCAAACAATGAGGAGTAATATGTGGCTTTAGTTCAGTCGTTGACTCTTTTACTGCAAGGTTTTATAAACTTTTCAGTTCAAGAAAATATTCTTTATGCATCCTAGGTAAATGAAATATGATATAATATTTGTAAGCAAGAAAATGAGAACAAAAGGAAAATAGGTAATTAATATAAAGTGATTTCTGAAATCATCCTTGCTGAAACGAAGGGTTGTCTCAATTAGGATGGTATGGATGAAGAGATTCAGATAAAGTTAGAAAAATGAAAATACACAGTAAGAAGTTTAGTACATTCACATATTATATTCTAATAGTTACTGCTAGAGTCTTAAAAAGTTAGGCACTAGATTGTTTTCATTATTGAAATTCATTTCGTCCTTGAAAATATAGATATTATAGCACATCCAAAATGGTGATCGCAATTATACCATCACTGTGAAAACAAAGAGAATATGACAACCAGTGACTGGCCCATGGTCAGCACAAGATATATACTTTACAAGTGGTATTCTAGAGGATCATTTTGGTCTGCTGTCCTTAAGGCATGTTTTTATTTCTTGACACCAATATACCACTGTATAATTCCAAATACATGTTTAGATGTTGCTTATCTGGTCCCACAGAGACAGAATAAATTCCTGGTGGTGACTGCAACACATCAGCATGGTTAAAAATTCTTGGAAGACATGATATCTGTATTCCTTTGAAATTTCATTATTTTTTCCCTTATATTGTGCTTCTGAAGCTACAATCAATCACACAAATTATTTTCCGTCATGCAAAGCTGCTTTTCACAACTTTGTCTCAACTTTTCTTGTGGTTGGAAGGAACTTGTTTACCTTCCTATGAAGGAGAGCACAGATATCAGGTCTTTAATGTGTTTTGGGTCTACCCTCTTTAGTTTATGTATCTTTCACATCAGCTGAAACATAGAACCTGCATATGACATCTTTTAAGTGCTTACTGAATTATCAATAAAGAAATGTAATGAGCAATTAAATGCTCTACACATTACTCAAAAACATTCTGTAACCTGCACTACTATCCTAATTCACCTTTCCTATTTACTGAGAAATTTTTCCAAGTTGATAAATATCTGCATCACAATGTGTATAATTTTCCTTTTTCCCTTTTCGTTTAGCTTCACTCCTCTTCTCAGCTCTTTGTGAGGCCTGGTAACTTTACCATTTTGCATTTATTTTCCATGTGGATTGTCTTGATCACTGCTTCCTGTACAACATCACAAACCTCCATCCATAAGTCTTCAGGCACTCATCTATCAGATACAACTCACTGTATCTATTTATTACTTCCAGTGTATAATCATAAGGGTTTTGATTTTCAATGTGTAAAATATATTAATTCCCTATTTCATGTAGGGAAAACTTCACCCAGATTTTCGTCAAAGAAATACAGAAAACTCTCTATGTTATTTGGTAAATACATGAAATATAGCTGTTGGATATTTGCTGTTTAGCTCAGATCTTAATTTCTGAATCATGGAAAATTATCTTTAATGTGTATGAATCTAGAAAATGTTTCGCATGTAAAAATTTGAAAATTATATTTCATATGAGAGCATTTCTCCCCGGATTGTCATAAGTGAAATGCACAGAATTCAAAATATCATATCAGAAGACCTTAATTCAAACTTTCTTGATGGAAATATAGAGAATCTCCAAGCTCATGCATGAAATCTAAGGGCAAATTCTATATTTCTTGAAGAAAAATTAACACAGGATTTAAAAATATTAAATAGACAATATTCAGTATTTCATGAAGGAAAGACTTAACAGAGGTTTTCAATTAACAAATATGAAAAAAAAATCCCATGTTTCAGGTGACCATGTTTGGATATGTGACATGGACATTTTTATATTTCCTGTCAAAGAATCTGCATCCAGATTTTCATAACTCTAACGTAAAAAAAAAATCCACATTTTCTGAAGATTATTTTGTGTCCATACTTTTACGTATGATGTTGACAAAATTCTGTATTTTAAGTATGAAAAACTTTCCTGAGATTTGTATATGTGAATAGTAGAGAACTTTATTTTTCACATGCTATAATCTGCATCTAGAGTTGCATATGTGAAACTGAGAATTTCATCTGTGTTTTTTTCTTTTTTTTAGCTTTTATCTTTTTTTTTTTTAAGTATTTTATTTTTTAAATTTTAAAATCTTTAATTCTTACATGCGTTCCCAAACATGAACCCCCCTCCCACCTCCCTCCCCATAACATCTCACTGGGTATCCCCATGCACCAGCCCCAAGCATGCTGTACCCTGAGTCAGACATAGATTGGCGGTTCAATTCTTACATGATAGTATAAATGTTAGAATGCCATTCTCCCAAATCATCCTACCCTCTCCCTCTCCCTCTGAGTCCAAAAGTCCATTATACACATCTGTGTCTTTTTTGCTGTCTTGCATACAGGGTCGTCATTGCCATCTTCCTAAATTCCATATATATGTGTTAGTATACAGTATTGGTGTTTTTCTTTCTGGCTTACTTCACTCTGTATAATCGGCTCCAGTTTCATCCATCTCATCAGAACTGATTCAAATGAATTCCTTTTAACGGCTGAGTAATAATCCATTGTGTATATGTACCACAGTTTTCTTATCCATTCATCTGCTGATGGACATCTAGGTTGTTTCCATGTCCTGGCTATTATAAACAGTGCTGCAATGAACATTGGGGTACATGTGTCTCTTTCAATTCTGGTTCCTCAGTGTGTATGCCCAGCAGTGGGATTGCTGAGTCATACGGTAGTTCTATTTGCAATTTTTTAAGGAATCTCCACAGTGTTCTCCATAGTGGCTGTACTAGTTTGCATTCCCACCAACAGTGTAGGAGGGTTCCCTTTTCTCCACACCCTCTCCAGCATTTATTGCTTGCAGACTTTTGGATCGCAGCCATTCTGACTGGTGTGAAGTGGTACCTCATTGTGGTTTTGATTTGCATTTCTCTAATAATGAGTGATGTTGAGCATCTTTTCATGTGTTTGTTAGCCATCTGTATGTCTTCTTTGGAGAAATGTCTATTTAGTTCTTTGGCCCATTTTTTGATTGGGTCATTTATTTTTCTGGAATTGAGCTGCAGAAGTTGCTTGTATATTTTTGAGATTAGTTGTTTGTCAGTTGCTTCATTTGCTATTATTTTCTCCCATTCAGAAGTCTGTCTTTTCACCTTGCTTAGAGTTTCCTTTGTTGTGCAGAAGCTTTTAATTTTAATTAGATCCCATTTATTTATTTTTGCTTTTATTTCCAGAATTCTGGGAGGTGAATCATAGAGGATCCTGCTGTGATTTATATCGGAGAGTGTTTTGCCTATGTTCTCCTCTAGGAGTTTTATAGTTTCTAATCTTACATTTAGATCTTTAATCCATTTTGAGTTTATTTTTGTGTGCAGTGTTAGAAAGTGATCTAGTTTCATTCTTTTACAAGTGGTTGACCAGTTTTCCCAGCACCACTTGTTAAAGAAATTGTCTTTCCTCCATTGTATATTCTTGCCTCCTCTGTCAAAGATAAGGTGTCCTTATGTGTGTGGATTTATCTCTGGGCTTCCTATTTTGTTCCATTGATCTATATGTCTGTCTTTGTGCCAGTACCATACTGTCTTGATGACGTGGCTTTGTAGTAGAGCCTGAAGTCAGGCAAGTTGATTCCTTCAGTTCCATTCTTCTTTCACAAGATTGCTTTGGCTATTCGAGGTTTTTTGTATTTCCATACAAATCTTGAAATTATTTGTTCTAGTTCTATGAAAAATGTGGCTGGTAGCTTGATAGGGATTGCATTGAATTTGTAAATTGCTTTGGGTAGTATCCTCATTTTCACTATATTGGTTCTTCCGATCCATGAACATGGTATATTTCTCCATCTATTAGTGTCCTCTTTGATTTCTTTCATCAGTGTTTTATAGTTTTCTATATATAGGTCTTTAGTTTCTTTAGGTATATATATTCCTAAGTATTTTATTCTTTTCGTTGCGATGGTGAATGGAATTGTTTCCTTAATTTCTTTTTCTACTTTCTCATTATTCGTGTATAGGAATGCAAGCGATTTCTGTGTGTTGATTTTATATCCTGCAGCTTTACTATATTCATTGATTAGCTCTAGTAATTTTCTGCTGGAGTCTTTAGGGTTTTCCATGTAGAGTATCATGTCATCTGCAAACAGTGAGAGTTTTACTTCTTCTTTTCCAATTTGGATTCCTTTTATTTATTTTTCTGCTCTGATTGCTGTGGCCAAAACTTCCAGAACTATGTTGAATAGTAGCGGTGAAAGTGGACACCCTTGTCTTGTTCCTGACTTTAGGGGAAATGCTTTCAATTTTTCACCATTGAGGATAATGTTTGCTGTGGGTGTGTCATATATAGCTTTTATTATGTTGAGGTAGGTTCCTTCTATTCCTGCTTTCTGGAGAGTGTTTATCATAAATGGATGTTGAATTTTGTCGAATGCCTTCTCTGCATCTATTGAGGTAATCATATGGCTTTTATTTTTCAATTTGTTAATGTGGTGGATTACATTGATTGATTTGCAGATATTGAAGAATCCTTGCATCCCTGGGATAAAGCCCACTTGGTCATGGTGTATGATCTTTTTAATGTGTTGTTCGATTCTGATTGCTAGAATTTTGTTGAGGATTTTTGCATCTATGTTCATCAATGATATTGGCCTGTAGTTTTCCTTTTTTGTAACATCTTTGTCAGGTTTTGGTATTAGGGTGATGGTGGCCTCACAGAATGAGTTTGGAAGTTTACTTTCCTCTGCAATTTTCTGGAAGAGTTTGAGTAGGATAGGTGTTACCGCTTCTCGAAATTTTTGGTAGAATTCAGCTGTGAAGCCGTCTGGACCTGGGCTTTTGTTTGCTGGAAGATTTCTGATTACCGTTTCAATTTCTGTGCTTGTGATGGGTCTGTTAAGATTTTCTATTTCTTCCTGTTTCACCTTTGGAAAATTGTACTTTTCTAAGAAATTGTCCATTTCTTCCACATTGTCCATTTTATTGGCATACAACTGTAGTAGTCTCATGATCCTTTGTATTTCTGTGTTGTCTGTTGTGATCTCTCCATTTTCATTTCTAATTTTATTGATTTGATTTTTCTCTCTTTGCTTCTTGATGAGTCTGGCTAATGGTTTGTCAATTTTATTCATCCTTTCGAAGAACCAGCTTTTGGCTTTCAATAGAAATTCTTCAGGCCAGGAGGGAATGGCAAGACATACTTAAAGTGATGAAAGACAATAACCTACAGCCCAGATTACTGTACCCAGCACGGATCTCATTCAAATACGAAGGAGAAATCATAAGCTTTACAGACTTGCAATAGCTGAGAGAATTCAGCACCACCAAACCAGCTCTCCAACAAATTCTAAAGGATATTCTCTAGACAGGAAACATGAAAAGGGTGTATAAACCTGAACCCAGAAGGAGTCTGGGAAAGATGGCGGAGGAATAGGATGGGAAGACAACTTTCTCCCTCACAAATTCCTCAAAAGAACATTTCAACGCTGAGCAAACTTCACAAAACAACTTCTGTAGGCTGGCAGAGGACATCAGGCAACCAGAAAAGCAGGTCATTGTCTTCAAAAACAGATTTTTAATCTTTGCTCTTAGGTTTTTGTGGTCAATTTTGTACATTTAAAAACCCAAACTTCACTATCCCAGTTTACCTGAGACCGAGATTACTGGCTTGACCACTCTCTCCTCCTCTGGACTCTCCTTTTTCTCCACCAGGTGGCCTCTGTCTCTTTTCTCCCCCATCTCTCCTCTATCCAACTCTGTGAATCTCTGTGTGTTCCAGATGGTGGAGAACACCTAAGGAACAGGTTACTGGCAGGATTTGTCTCTCTCCTACTCATTCCTCTCTCTGATCCTCCTGGTCACCGCTGTCTACTTCCTCCCTCTCCTCTTCCCCGTATAACTCTGTAAATACCTCTAAGCAGTCCAGACAATAGAGCGCACATAAGGAAGTGACTACTGGCCAGCTTGCTCTCTTCTCTTTTGATCTCACCGCATCTCATTCCAGTTACCTCTAACTACCCCCTCCATCTTCTCTTCTCCTTGTAACTCAGTGAACCTCTCTGAGTGTCCCTCAATGTGGAGAAACTTTTCATCTTTAACCTAGATGTTTGATCATCGGTGCTGTATAGATGGAGAAGTCTAGAGGCTACTGTAATAATAAAACTGAAAACCAGAAGCAGGAGGCTTAAATCCAAAGCCTGAAAACATTAGAGAACTCTTGAATTCAGGGAACATTAAGCAATAGGAGCCCATCTAATGCCTTCATACCTACACCGAAACCAAGCTCCACCCAAGGGCCAACAAATTCCAAAACAAGACATACCACGCAAATTCTCCAGCAACACAGGAACACTCCCCTGAGCTTCAATATACAGCCAGCTCAAAATTATCCCCAAACCTTTGATGTCTCGTAACCCATTACGGGTCACTCCATTGCACTCCAGAGAGAAGAAACCCAGCTCCACCCACCAAAACTCCAACACAAGCCTCCCTAACCACGAAACCTTGACAAGCCACTGATACAACCCCACCCACAGTGAGGAAGGTCCATAATAAAGAGAACTCCACAAATTACCAGAATATAAAAAGGCCACCTCAAAAGCAGCAATATAACCAAGATGAAGAGACAGAGGAATACACAGCAGGTAAAGGAACAGGAGAGTTGCCCACCAAACCAAACAAAAGTGGAAGAAGTAGGGAATCTACCGGAGAAGGAATTCCGAATATTGATAGTGAAAATGATCCAAAATCTTGAAATCAAAATGGAATCACAGATAAATAGGCTAGAGACAAGGATTGAGAAGATGCAAGAAAGGTTTAACAAGGACCTAGAAGAAATAAAAAAGAGTCAAAATATAATGAATAACGCAATAAATGAGATCAAAAACACTCTGGAGGCAACAATTAGTAGAATAACGGAGGCAGAAGATAGGATTAGTGAAATAGAAGATAGAATGGTAGAAATAAATGAATCAGAGAGGAAACAAGAAAAACGAATTAAAAGAAATGAGGACAATCTCAGAGACCTCCAGGACAATATGAAATGCTCCAACATTCGAATTATAGGAGTCCCAGAAGAAGAAGACAGAAAGAAAGATCATGAGAAAATCCTTGAGGAGATAATAGTTGAAAACTTCCCTAAAATGGGGAAGGAAATAATCACCCAAGTCCAAGAAACACAGAGAGTTCCAAATAGGATAAACCCAAGGCAAAACACCCCAAGACACATATTAATCAAATTAACAAAGATCAAACACAAAGAACAAATATTAAAAACAGCAAGGGAAAAGCAACAAATAACACACAAGGGGATTCCCATAAGGATAACAGCTGATCTTTCAATAGAAACTCTTCAGGCCAGGAGGGAATGGCAAGACATACTTAAAATGATGAAAGACAATAACCTACAGCCCAGATTACTGTACCCAGGAAGGATCTCATTCAAATACGAAGGAGAAACCAAAAGCTTTACAGACAAGCAAAAGCTGAGAGAATTCAGCACCACCAAACCAGCTCTCCAACAAATTCTAAAGGATATTCTCTAGACAGGAAACATGAAAAGGGTGTATAAACCCGAACCCAAAACAATAAAGTAAATGGTAACGGGATCACACTTATCAATAATTACCTTAAACATAAATGGGTTGAACGCCCCAACCAAAAGACAAAGACTGGCCGAATGGATACAAAAACAAGACCCCTCTATATGCTGCTTACAAGAGACCCACCTCAAAACAAGGGACACATACAGACTGAAAGTGAAGGGCTGGAAAAAGATATACCATGCAAATAGAGACCAAAAGAAAGCAGGAGTGGCAATACTCATATCCGATAAAATAGACTTTAAAACAAAGGCTGTGAAAAGAGACAAAGAAGGCCACTACATAATGATCAAAGGAACAATCCAAGAAGAAGATATAACAATTATAAATATATATGTCCCCAATATAGGAGCACCACAATATGTAAGACAAATGCTAACAAGTATGAAAGGGGAAATCAACAATAACACAATAATAGTGGGAGACTTTAATACCCCACTCACACCTATGGACAGATCAACTAAACAGAAAATTAACAAAGAAACGCAAACTTTAAATGATACATTAGATCAGTTGGACCTAACTGATATCTATAGGACATTTCACCCCAAAATAATGAATTTCACGTTTTTTTCAAGTGCTCATGGAACCTTCTCCAGGATAGATCACATCCTGGGCCATAAATCTACACTTGATAAATTCAAAAAAATTGAAATCATTCCAAGCATCTTTTCTGACCATAATGCATTAAGATTAGATCTCAATTACAGGAGAAAAACTATTAAAAATTCCAACAAACGGAGGTTGAACAACACACTTCTGAATAACCAAAAAATCACAGAAGAAATCAAAAAAGAAATCAAAATATGCATAGAAACGAATGAAAATGAAAACACAACAACCCAAAACCCGTGGGACACTATAAAAGCAGTGTTAAGAGGAAAGTTCATAGCAATACAGGCATACCTCAAGAAACAAGAAAAAAGTCAAATAAATAACCTAACTCTGCAACTAAAGCAACTAGAAAAGGAAGAGTTGGAGAACCCCAGAGTTAGTTGAAGGAAAGAAATCTTAAAAATTAGGGCAGAAAAAAATGCAAAAGAAACAAAAGAGACCATAGCAAAAATCAACAAAGCCAAAAGCTGGTTCTTTGAAAGGATAAATAAAATTGACAAACCATTAGCCAGACTCATCAAGAAGCAAAGAGAGAAAAGTCAAATCAATAAAATTAGAAATGAAAATGGAGAGATCACAACAGACAAGACAGAAATACAAAGGATCATGAGACTACTATCAGCAGTTGTATGCCAATAAAATGGACAACGTGGAAGAAATGGACAAATTCTTAGAAAAGTAAAATTTTCCAAAACTGAACCAGGAAGAAATAGAAAATCTTTACAGACCCATCACAAGCACAGAAATTGAAACGGTAATCAGAAATCTTCCAGCAAACAAAAGCCCAGGTCCAGACGGCTTCACAGCTGAATTCTACCAAAAATTTCGAGAAGAGCTAACACCTATCCTACTCAAACTCTTCCGGAAAATTGCAGAGGAAGGTAAACTTCCAAACTCATTCTATGAGGCCACCATCACCCTAATAACAAAACCTGACAAAGATGTTACAAAAAAGGAAAACTACAGGCCAATATCATTGATGAACATAGATGCAAAAATCCTCAACAAAATTCTAGCAATCAGAATTCAACAACACATTAAAAAGATCATGCACCATGACCAAATGGGCTTTATCCCAGGGATGCAAGGATTCTTCAATATCTGCAAATCAATCAATGTAATCCACCACATTAACAAATTGAAAAATAAAAGCCATATGATTACCTCAATAGATGCAGAGAAGGCCTTTGACAAAATTCAACATCCATTTATGATAAACACTCTCCAGAAAGCAGGAATAGAAGGAACCTACCTCAACATAATAAAAGCTATATATGACAAACCCACAGCAAACATTATCCTCAATGGTGAAAAATTGAAAGCATTTCCCCTAAAGTCAGGAACAAGACAAGGGCATCCACTTTCACCGCTACTATTCAACATAGTTCTGGAAGTTTTGGCCACAGCAATCAGAGCAGAAAAAGAAATAAAAGGAATCCAAATTGGAAAAGAAGAAGTAAAACTCTCACTGTTTGCAGATGACATGATCCTCTACATGGGAAACCCTAAAGACTCCAGCAGAAATTTACTAGAGCTAATCAATGAATATAGTAAAGCTGCAGGATATAAAATCAACACACAGAAATCGCTTGCATTCCTATACACGAATAATGAGAAAGTAGAAAAAGAAATTAAGGAAACAATTCCATTCACCATTGCAACGAAAAGAATAAAATACTTAGGAATATATCTACCTAAAGAAACTAAAGACCTATATATAGAAAACTATAAAACACTGATGAAAGAAATCAAAGAGGACACTAATAGATGGAGAAATATACCATGTTCATGGATCGGAAGAACCAATATAGTGAAAATGAGTATACTACCCAAAGCAATTTACAAATTCAATGCAATCCCTATCAAGCTACCAGCCACATTTTTCACAGAACTAGAACAAATAATTTCAAGATTTGTATGGAAATAAAAAAAACCTCGAATAGCCAAAGCAATCTTGAGAAAGAAGAATGGAACAGGAGGAATCAACTTGCCTGACCTCAGGCTCTACTACAAAGCCACAGTCATCAAGACAGCACGGTACTGGCACAAAGACAGACATATAGATCAATGGAACAAAATAGGAAGCCCAGAGATAAATCCACACACATATGGACACCTTATCTTTGACAAAGGAGGCAAGAATATACAATGGAGTAAATACAATTTCTTTAACAAGTGGTGCTGGGAAAACTGGTCAACCACTTGTAAAAGAATGAAACTAGATCACTTTCTAACACCGTACACAAAAATAAACTCAAAATGGATTAAAGATCTAAATGCAAGATTAGAAACTATAAAACTCCTAGAGGAGAACATAGGCAAAACACTCTCCGACATAAATCACAGCAGGATCCTCTATGATCCACCTCCCAGAATTCTGGAAATAAAAGCAAAAATAAACAAAAGGGATCTAATTAAAATTAAAAGCTTCTGCACAACAAAGGAAACTCTAAGCAAGGTGAAAAGACAGACTTCTGAATGGGAGAAAATAATAGCAAATGAAGCAACTGACAAACAACTAATCTCAAAAATATACAAGCAACTTCTGCAGCTCAATTCCAGAAAAATAAACGACCCAATCCAAAAAGGGGCCAAAGAACTAAATAGACATTTCTCCAAAGAAGACACACAGATGGCTAACAAACACATGAAAAGATGCTCAACATCACTCATTATTAGAGAAATGCAAATCAAAACCACAATGAGGTACCACTTCACACCAGTCAGAATGGCTGCGATCCAAAAATCTGCAAGCAATAAATGCTGGAGAGGGTGTGGAGAAAAGGGAACCCTCCTACACTGTTGGTGGGAATGCAAACTAGTACAGCCACTATGGAGAACAGTGTGGAGATTCCTTAAAAAATTGCAAATAGAACTACCTTATGACCCAGCAATCCCACCGCTGGGCATACACACTGAGGAAACCAGAATTGAAAGAGACACATGTACCCCCATGTTCATCGCAGCACTGTTTATAATAGCCAGGACATGGAAACAACCTAGATGTCCATCAGCAGGTGAATGGATAAGAAAGCTGTGGTACATATACACAATGGAGTATTACTCAGCCATTAAAAGGAATTCATTTGAATCAGTTCTGATGAGATGGATGAAACTGGAGCCAATTATACAGAGTGAAGTAAGCCAGAAAGAAAAACACCAATACTGTATACTAACACAGATATATGGAATTTAGGAAGATGGCAATGACGACCCTGTATGCAAGACAAGAAAAAAGACACAGATGTGTATAACGGACTTTTGGACTCAGAGGGAGAGGGAGAGGGAGAGGGTGGGATGATTTGGTAGAATGGGAATTCTAACATTATACTGTCATGTAAGAATTGAATCGCCAGTCCATGTCTGACATAGGGTGCAGCATGCTTGGGGCTGATGCATGGGGATGACCCAGAAAGATGTTGTGGGGAGGGAGGTGGGAGGGGGGTTCATGTTTGGGAACACATGTAAGAATTAAAGATTTTAAAATTAAAAAAAAATAATAATTAAAAAAAAAAAAAACCCGAACCCAAAACAATAAAGTAAATGGTAATGGGATCACACTTATCCATAATTACCTTAAACATAAATGGGTTGAATGCCCCAACCAAAAGACAAAACTGGCCGAATGGATACAAAAACAAGACCCCTCTATATGCTGCTTACAAGAGACCCACCTCAAAACAAGGGACACATACAGACTGAAAGTGAAGGGCTGGAAAAAGATATACCACGCAAATAGAGACCAAAAGAAAGCAGGAGTGGCAATACTCATATCCGATAAATAGACTTTAAAACAAAGTCTGTGAAAAGAGACAAAGAAGGCCACTACATAATGATCAAAGGAACAATCCAAGAAGAAGATATAACAATTATAAATATATATGCACCCAATATAGGAGCACCGCAATATGTAAGACAAATGCTAACAAGTATGAAAGGGGAAATCAACAATAACACAATAATAGTGGCAGACTTTAATACCCCACTCACACCTATGGACAGATCAACTAAACAGAAAATTAACAAAGAAACGCAAACTTTAAATGATATATTAGATCAGTTAGACCTAATTGATATCTATAGGACATTTCACCCCAAAACAATGAATTTCACCTTTTTTTCAAGTGCTCATGGAACCTTCTCCAGGACAGATCACATCCTGGGCCATAAATCTAAACTTGATAAATTCAAAAAAATCGAAATCATTCCAAGCATCTTTTCTGACCATAATGCATTAAGATTAGATCTCAATTACAGGAGAAAAACTATTAAAAATTCCAACATATGGAGGTTGAACAACACACTTCTGAATAACCAAAAAATCACAGAAGAAATCAAAAAAGAAATCAAAATATGCATAGAAACGAATGAAAATGAAAACACAGCAACCCAAAACCTGTGGGACACTATAAAAGCAGTGCTAAGAGGAAAGTTCATAGCAATACAGGCATACCTCAAGAAACAAGAAAGAAGTCAAATAAATAGCCTAACTCTACAACTAAAGCAACTAGAAAAGGAAGAGTTGGAGAACCCCAGAGTTAGTAGAAGGAAAGAAATCTGTAAAATTAGGGCAGAAATAAATGCAAAAGAAACAAAAGAGACCATAGCAAAAATCAACAAAGAATTTCATCTTTTATGTAGGACATTTTTATTTCAGATGTCTATACTAATAACCGACAATACTTTCATCAAGAGTCACCTTATTATTTTTCTTCTGTCATTTTGGTGTTGTCATTGGGATAAGTAAGGTTATTCATATCTTCCACATAAATTTTGTTTCTTACTTGAGCTTTATCTAGATTTTTATTTTTTCTTAGTGTTCTCTGCACAGAAGTTATATAAACAGGACAACAATATATAGCTTTGACTTTTTCCTTTCCCGATTTTGAATCAGTTCATTGCCCCGTGTCTATTTCTAACTGCTTCACCTTTCATAGCATACACGTTTCCCATGAGACATATAAGGTACTCTCGTATTCTTATCTCAAAGAATTTTACAAAATTATTTTTCTTTTTTCTTTTTGTTTTTGTTTGTGTGTGATTCATAATGTCCAAGTCATTAGCAGAGACATTTAAGGAGATATAGATGATTGTATATTATCTCCTTGCTTATTCTATGATGCAAACATCAATTCATGTGTACCTCTTATGATTAAAAAACTAACTACACATTCCTGTGTTTATTGGTTTTGTTATTTTATTTTTTGGTCATTGTTGCCATTGCCATATTCTCTCTTTTTCAAGTAGTCAAGTACCAACTGGTATTTTCCTATGAACTTGCCATCTTATTCTATATGAGTTTAATTATGCCTACAGCATTCTCTGACCTTTTATACCCACTGAATGGAGTTATACTTCGAGATCCAAAATAAGACATCTGTTCTCTGGGAAAATATCAGGAATGTTAAAAATAAATAGCTAGATATATTCAAGTGCTGAGTTTTTGAGCCCAATTATGTTACTATATTTTTTGTGGAAAGTTCTGCATTTCTTCATGCTGATGCCAATTCCTCATTAAGAGACATTTCCAAGGGGGACAACAAAACAACAACACAGTAAGCTTGATTGCATGTTGGAAGAAAAAGTAGTACCAGTTATGTGTGTACGTAAGCTACGTTCCATCAAACAGGTTAATTCATGGCAACTGATGTTTCCTGTTTTACTGTCAAGGAAAAAAGAATAGCAGAGCTTTCCAGGAAAAACTGAAAAGTTGCAAGAAGACAGACCCTGCATCTTTGGAATACATCAGAAGATGAGAAGACCTCAAATGAAAAAAAAAAAAAAAGCCCAGGCTCAGGCAGCTGTAAGAACGCACAGGAATTAGAGCAGTTTTGAGTCTGAGGTGGCCTTAGAGAAATCCGGAACCAGTTTTCTCCATCTCTAGAGAACTTCTTAAAGAGGTGTCGTTGTCCTCTGGCTCATGTTGAGGACTAGGACACCTTCAGATGAGACACTAGGAAATATGTGTTATTCCTTTGATGCTTTGAACTGTTATGTTGTTTGTGCACAATTTTTCTCAGGTATAGGCTTCCTTGTAACTACACATTGATTTGGTCTTTGAAGATTATTTCAACCACATTTTAATTTTTTGTATATCTATTTCTACTTTTACTTTGATTTCCTATTTTCTGTGCCCTTTGTGGCTGTTACATCATTTCATTTTTTAAAAAATTTTATTTTAGCTTTATTTTACTTTACAACACTGTATTGGTTTTGTCATACATTGACATGAATCTGCCACGGGTGTGCATGAGTTCCAAACATGAACCCCCCCTCCCACCTCCAACCCCATGTCATCTCTCTGGGTCATCCCCATGTACCAGTACCAAGCATCCTGTATCCTGCATTGAACATAGACCTGCAATTCATTTCTTACATGATAGTATGTGTTTCTATGCCATTCTCCCAAATCATCCCACCCTCTCTCTTTCCCTCACAGCCCATAAATCCTCTCTTCACATCTGTGTCTCTTTTGCTGTCTCACATACATGATCATCATTACCATCTTTCTAAATTCCAGATATATGTGTCAGTATACTGTATTGGTGTTTTCCTTTCTGGCTTACTTTACTCTGTATAACTGGCTCCAGTTTCATTCAACTCATTAGAACTGATTCAAATGTATTCTTTTTAATGACTGAGTAATACTCCGTTGTACATATGTACCACAGCTTTCTTATCGATTTATCTGCTGATGGACATCAAGGTTGTTTCCATGTCCTGGCTATTATAAACAGTGCTGCGATGAATATTGGGGTACATGTGTCTGTTTTTATTCTGGTTTCCTTGGTGTGTATGCCCAGCAATGGGACTGCTGGGTCATAAGGCAGTCCTATTTACAATTTTTTAAGGAATCTCCACACTGTTCTCCATAGTGGGTGTACTAGTTTGCATTCCCACCAACAGTGTAAAAGAGTTCCCTTTTCTCCACACCCTCTCCAGTATTTATTGCTTGCAGACTTTTGGATTGCAGCCATTCTGACCAGTGTGAAGTGGTACCTCATTGTGGTTTTCATTTGCATTTCTCTAATAATGAATGATATTGAGACTCTTTTCATGTGTTTGTTAGCCATCTGTATGTCTTCTTTGGAGAAATGTCTATTAAGTTCTTTGGCCCATTTTCTGATTGGGTCATTTATTTTTCTGGACTTGAGCTGCATAAGTAGGTTGTATATTTTTGAGATTAATTGTTTGTCAGTTACTTCATTTGCTATTATTTTCTCCCATTCAGAAGGCTGTCTTTTCACCTTGCTTATATTTTCCTTTGTTGTGCATCTTTTAATTTTATTTAGTTCCCGTTTGTTTATTTTTGCTTTTATTTCCAGTATTCTGGGGGTGTGGGGGAGTGGATCATAGAGGATCCTGCTGTGGTTTATGTCAGAGAGTGTTTTGCCTATGTTCTCCTCTAGGACTTATAGTTTCTGGTCTAACATTTAGATCTTTAATCCATTTTGAGTTTATTTTGGTGTGGGTTTTTAGAAGGTGATCTAGTTTCATTCTTTTACGAATTGTTGACCAGTTTTCCCAGCACCACTTGTTAAAGAAATTGTCTTTACTCCATTGTATATTCTTGCCTCCTCTGTCAAAGATAAGGCATCCCTATGTGTGTTGATTTATCTCTGGGCTTTCTATTTTGCTCCGTTGATCTATATGTCTGTCTTTGTGCCAGTACCATACTGTCTTGATGACGTGGCTTTGTAGTAGAGCCTGAAGTCAGGCAATTTGGTTCTTCCAGTTCCATTCTTCTTTCTCAAGATTGCTTTGGCTATTCGAGGTTTTTTGTATTTCCATACAAATCTTGAAATTATTTGTTTTAGTTCTGTGAAAAATATTGCTGGTGGCTTGATAGGGATTGCATTGAATCTGTAGATTGCTTTGGGTAGTCTACTCATTTTCACTATATTGATTCTTCTGATCCATGTGCATGGTGTATTTCTCCATCTATTAGTTTCCTCTTTGATTTCGTTCATTAGTATTTTATAGTTTTCTATATATAGGTCTTTAGTTTCTTTAGGTAGATATATTCCTAAGTATGTTATTCTTTTCGTTTCAATGATGAATGAAATTGTTTCCTTAATTTCTTTTTCTGCATTCTCATTATTAGTGTATAGGAATGTAAGGGATTTCTGAGTGTTGATTTTATATCCTGCCTGTTTACTATATTCATTGATTAGCTCTAATAATTTTCTGATGGATTCTTTAGGGTTTTCTATGTAGAGGATCATGTCATCTGCAAACAGTGAGTTTTACTTCTTTTCCAATTTAGATTCCTTTTTATTTCTTTTCCTGCTCTGATTGCTGTGGCCAAAACTTCCAGAACTATGTTGAATAGTAGCGGTGAAAGTGGGCACCCTTGTCTTGTTCCTGACTTTACAGCAAATGCTTTCAGTTTTTCACCATTGAGGATAATGTTTGCTGTGGGTTTGTCATATATAGCTTTTATTATGTTGAGGTATGTTCCTTCTATTCCTGCTTTCTGGAGAGTTTTTATCATAAATGGACGTTGAATTTTGTCAAAGGCCTTCTCTGCATCTACTGAGGTAATCATATGGCTTTTTTTTTTTCAATTTGTTAATGTGGTGAATTACATTGAGTGATTTGTGGATACTGAAGAATCTTTGCATCCCTGGGATAAAGCCTACTTGGTCATGGTGTATGAACTTTTTAATGTGTTATTGGATTCTGATTGCTAGAATTTTGTTGAGGATTTTTGCATCTATGTTCATCAGTGATATTGGCCTGTAGTTTTCTTTTTTGGTAGCATCTTTGCCAAGTTTTGGTATTACAGTGATCGTGGTCTCATAGAATGAGTTTGGAAGTTTAGCTTCCTCTGCAATTTTCTGGAAGAGTTTGAGTAGGATAGGTGTTAGCTCTTCTAGAAATTTTTGGTAGAATTCACCTGTGTAGCCTTCTAGCACTGGGCATTTGTTTGCAGGAAGATTTCTGATTACAGTTTCAATTTCTGTGCTTGTGATGGGTCTATTAAGATTTTCTATTTCTTCCTGGTTCAGTTTTGGAAACTTGTACTTTTCTAAGAATTTGTTCATTTCTTCCTTGTTGTCCATTTTATTGGCATATAATTGCTGATAGTAGTCTCTTCTGATCCTTTTTATTTCTGTGTTGTCTGTTGTGATCTCTCCATTTTCATTTCTAATTTTATTAATTTGATTTTTCTCTCTTTGTTTCTTGATTAGTCTGGCTAATGGTTTGTCAATTTTATTTATCCTTTCAAAGAACCAGCATTTGGCTTTGTTAATTTTTGCTATGGTCTCTTTTGCTTCTTTTGCATTATTTCTGCCCAATTTTTAAAATTCCTTTCCTTCTACTAACTCTGTGGTTCTCTATGTCTTCCTCTTTTAGTTGCTTTAGGTGTAGAGTTAGGTTATTTATTTGACTTTTTTCTTGTTTCTTGAGGTATGCCTGTATTGCTATGAGCTTTCCTCTTAGCACTTCTTTTATAGGGTCCCACAGGTTTTGGGTTGTTGTGTTTTCATTTTCATTTGTTTCTATGCATATTTTGATTTCTTTTTTTTTATTTCTTCTGTGATTTTTTGGTTATTCAGAAGGGTGTTGTTCAGCCTTCATATGTTGGAATTTTTAATAGTTTTTCTCCTGTAATTGATATCTAATCTTAATGCATTACGGTCCTATTTGGAACTCTCTGGGTTTCTTAGACTTGGGTGATTATTTCCTTGCCCATTTTAGGGAAGTTTTCAACTATTATCTCCTCAAGGATTTTCTCATGGTCTTTCCTTTTGTCTTCTTCTTCTGGGACTCCTATAATTTGAATGTTGGAGGGTTCCATATTATCCTGTAGGTAGGTCTCTGAGATTGTCCTCATTTCTTTTAATTCGTATTTCTTTTTTACTCTCTGATTCATTTATTTTTACATTCTATCTTCTATTTCACTAATCCTATCTTCTGCATCCATTATTCTGCTATTTGTTGCCTCCAGAGTGTTTCTGATCTCATTTATTGCATTATTCATTATATATTGACTCTTCTTTATTGCTTCTATGTCCTTGATAAACCTTTCTTGCATCTTCTCAATCCTTGTCTCTAGTCTCTTTATCTGTGATTCCATTTTGTTTTCAAGATTTTGATAGTTTTCACTATCAACATTTGGAATTCTTTCTCAGGTTGATTGCCCATCTCTTCCTCCTTTGTTTGGTTTGGTGGGCATTTCTCCTGTTCCTTTACCTGCTGAGTATTCCTCTTTCTCTTCATTTGGTTATATTGCTGCATTTGGGGTGGCCTTTTAATATTCTGGTAATTTGTGGTGTTCTCTTTATTATGGAGCTTCCTCACTGTGGGTGAGGTTGTATCAGTGGCTTGTCAAGATTTCCTGGTTAGGGAGGCTTGTGTTGGAGTTCTGGTGGGTGGAGCTGGGTTTCTTCTCTCTGGAGTGCAATGGAGTGATCAATAATGGGTTATGAGACGTCAATGGTTTTGGGGTAACTTTGAGCTTCCTGTATATTGATGCTCAGGGGTGTGTTCCTGTGTTGCTGAAGAATTTGCAAGGTATGTCTTTCTCTGGAACTTGTTGGCCCTTGGGTGATGCTTGGTTTCAGTATAGGTGTGGAGGCATTTGATGAGCTCCTATTGATTAATGTTCCCTGGATTCAGGAGTTCTCTGATGTTCTCAGGATTTGGACTTAAGCCTCCTGCTTCTGGTTTTCAGTTTTATTTTTACAGTAGCCTCAAGACTTCTTCATCTATACAGCACCAATGATAAAACATCTAGGTTAATGATGAAAAGTTTCCCCACATTGAGTGACACCCAGAGAGGTTCACTGAGTTACATGGAGAAAATAAGAGGAAGGGGGTAGTCAGCGGTGACTGGAATGAGATGAGGTGGGATCAAAAGAGGAGAGAACAAGCTAGCCAGTAATCACTTCCTTATGTGCACTCCCCAGTCTGGACTGCTGCAAGGTATTCAAAGAGTTGTACAGGGAAGAGGAGAGGGAGGAAGTAGACAGAGGTGGCCAGAAGGATAAAAGAGGGAAATGAAAAGGAGAGAGACAGATCCAGCCAGTAACCAGTTCCTTAGGTGTTCTCCACCGTCTGGAACACAGAGATTCACAGAACTGGGTAGAGAAGAGAAGTGGGAGGGAAGAGACAGAGGCCACCTGGTGGAGAAAAAGGAGAGTCTAAAGGAGGAGAGAGTGGTCAAGCCAGTAATCTTGCTCTCAGGTAAAATTGGGTAGTGAGGTTGGGTTCTTAAATGTACAAAGTTGACAACAAAAACCCTAAAGAAAAGATTAAAAATATAGAGTAGGGGTTGGTTTTTCAAAAATACAATATTAAAGGAAAAGAAGAAGAAGAAAAACAAAGGAAAAAAAAAAAGCCACAAGAATTATTAACAAGAACAACCACACAAAGACTATATATGACATTTGCTTTAAAAAATGTTTTTTTTTAAGTAATAGTAGATTATATAAATAAAAATTAAAGGAGAAATAGAGGACTTAACAATTTTAAAAAGTTATTAAAAAAAAAAGAAGAAGAAGAAAAAGAAAAGAAGAAAAAACAACCAAACAACATCATCAACAAAAAACCAAAACAAAACAAAACAAAAAATGATCATAAAAATAGTAAAGATATATCTGGCCCTTTCTCTGCTGTTGTGTGCAGTGTGGGGTCATTTCCAAGTCGGTTCCCTCTGTTTAACTTCTGTTTGCTGGTCTCTTCAGTGTCTGATTTCTGTCCTGACACAGGGGAGGCGGTGGACACTTTTTTTTTTTTTTCCTTTAGGCTCACTTCTTCAGTCACGCTGTGAGGAGGGAGTGATGCTACAAACAAATAAAACTGTCCTGTGCACGCAATGTGTCAGCCCCGCTGGGCCTGCCCCTGTTCACAGCGCACAAACTGGTCAGGCTCTACGTTGCTCTGCCAGGAACCATCTGAAGCCGGCCCTAGGCTGCATACACCTCCTTGGTCTAAGCCACTCAGGTTCGGCACTCAGGTAGCCCTCAGAGGCGCAGATTTGGTTGGTACTGCCTTTTGTGCACTTCCCAGGTTTGAGCAGCTCAGGTGTTTGGCGAGCTCAGTCGCTGTGACTTATCGCCTTTCCGGTCTCTGCTGCTCAGTTTTCTGGATGTACCTCTGGCGCCCCTTGTGAGGTGGATGGTGACTGTCCAGAACCCCCAGAAGTCTTAGCAAAGAAGCCTGCTTGCAGTTTGGTAGGTAAAGTCTCTCTGGGGCTGCGATTGCCCCCTTCCAGCCCTTATGGCTCTGGCTACCTGTCCCCAGCGGGGGGATGGTCTGCAGCCAGCTATTTCCATTCCGTACTTTGTTCTGTGTGCAGTCCTGGTGGTGTGTTATGTTTGAGCTTTTTGCGTGATAACTATCTCACAGTCTGTTTTGCTATGCCAAGTTAGTTCATTCCGGTTATATGCAGGGTGTTCCAGCCGGATTCTTAAGAAACACTGCAGCCCGTGCCTCCCGCACCTTCCTGCCCTGCCCCCATTTGCTAGTGACAGATGCAGGCATCTGAGCTGCTTTTCCACAGGGGGAGTTACTGCTGGGCTTGTAATCTATTTGTTTTAATTATTTATTTATTTTTCCTTCCTGTTATGTTTCCCTCTGTGTTTCCAAGGCTCGCCACAGACTCGGCAAGGAGAGTGTTTCCTGGTGTTTGGAAAACTCTCTTCTTAAGATTCCCTTCCCGGGACAGGATTCCCTTCCCAGGACGGAACTTCCTCCCCTCCTCCTTTGCCTATTTTTTCATCTTTTATATTTTTTCCTACCTGTATTTGAAGACAATTATCTGCTTTTCTGGGTGCCTGATGTCCTCTGCCAGCATTCAGGAGTTGTTTTGTGGAGTTTGCTAAGCATTGAAATGTTCTTTTGATGAATTTGTGAGGGAGAAAGTGGTCTCCCCATCCTATTCTTCCGCCATCTTCATACTACCTCATTTTTTAACACAGATATGCATTTCTATATTAAATGTGGTTTTCTGTTATTCTGCAGGGGCTGTTCTGATCTTCTTGTCAGATTTTATTTCTTTAGTCTTCAGTTGGCACTCTGGTGTTGTTTTACTTGAGATTTATTAGATTGGTTCTGTTTATGAATCTGTTGTCTTCACTGTAGTGTTTATTGCTTGTTGTGCTTTTTATATATTTATCTATTTGCCATTTATTTATGTAATTTTTAAAATTTCCTCAATCTATTACTATGGTATTATAGTTCTCTGTGCATAAGTTGGGCCTTATTTTCTCGGGTGTCAGCACCTGAGAGGGTAACAGGCAGGAAGGCCAAACGATGGAAATAGCCCATGCAAGTGTCAGACATTTTTCTCTGTCTTAAGTAGCAAGAAGAAACAAACTAGCGATTTTTTTTTTCCCCTTCTCTATCCAAATTTAAAATGAGGTTTCCCTTAAAATATTCTGTTGCAATAATGGCACCTGAAGTTAACTATTCTCAAGCCTTGAGATAACCAGTGCATTTTTCTTATGGAAGTGTTCATCTTAAACTATGCTATTGTACTATGCTTTTACTCCAAACTCTGTCCTCAAGTAATTTCTGCCTAATGTCTCAGAACCTACTTGATAAACCAGTATGTTATATTCAGATTATTATTGTTATTTCCCTAATCTATGTAAATGAAACTATTTTTATGGTGCTATGTCTTCTACAAGATTCAAGTTAATCATTTTATGGCCCGGGATGAATCATCTGATGCCAAGATTATCCCAAAATGAATCTTATGGGTAAGGGGGCCTGGTACCACTCTGAGTTTTAAAACATTCCTTTCTTTCATTAACAGACTGCTAGTGAGCATATAACATCCAGCTGAAGATTAGCAGGGGAGTATTCTTTCTGCCCCCGTCTGATGCTTAAGGCAGAAGTTTTCCCTATCTTCTTTATATTTAAAAAAAGCTTTATCATACAAAGATCTGAGTGATCAAGCCTTGTCTCTGGCCCAGGATTAAATTCCTTTTCTCTGGAGACCAAGCATCCTGGCATATTTTCATTCTGCTACAACTTTTCACACTGCAAACAGGATCATGGGGCACCAGAGAATTCCTGTCTATCATTAATATTAACTGGTGACAGTCTCCATGAAGGCCTCTTTCTAAATCTCAGATGCACTCCACCAAAATGCCTACACAACCCACGGCTGATGTGTCACACCACACAACAAGAAAGGCAGAAAAACACAGCCACTCATCAGCAGATAGACTGCCTAATGTCAGACTAATTCCATAGACACCAGAAATGACACATACAGATATGGTCCCACCATTAGAGAGAGAAGACTCAGCTGCAGACTCAAGAACATTGTTCTCAATCTCGCCATGTCCAAAGCCAACACTAGCCACCCAATCAGCTTTATCAACTTGGAGTGGAGACGAAGAATAATAAGTATAATGCAGCAGTTTGTGAAGAAATAACCATTAACACAGTAAGCAGCGAAATGTGAAGACAGAGAAATATGTTGTGGGCTAAAGAATGTGGTAAAAACTCAAAACATAATGAAACAAAAAATGGGCAGGCTCCCTGAAAATGACTTGGATGCTGTGGTAGTAAAGGTGATAAAACATTCTGGAAAAGGAATGCAGAAAAGACAAGAACCATTTCTGAAGGGTATAGAAAAATGAATAAGTAACAAAAAAACAATTAACAACACACAAAAAAGACTTTGATCTCCTATATGCTAATACACACTGTTGTACAGCAAAAGCTAACACAACATTGGGAAAAAATTATCCTCCAACTTACAAATGCAGTTTAAAATGAAACACAAGTGCTCAAAGGCACAAGAGACCTGACAAAGTTAACTGATACGTATAGGACATTTCACTGAAACACAGCTGAATATACATTTTTCTAAACTGAAACTAAAATATCTCCAGGATATATCACGAAATGGATCTCAAATCAAGCCTTGGTAAATTTAAGATAGTGGTAATTGTATAAATCTTTTTTTTTACCACAATGATATGATTTACACAGCATATTTTCTGGGTGAGGACTTGAAAAACACTAATCCATGTAGAATAATAAAAGTCTACATGGCCATGAGATCACACATGAAATCTGAGAGAAAATGAAAAAAAATTAGAAGCAAATATTATTAAAAAGATGATTATCCGAAAAATATGGAGCATGCTAAAGCACTAAAAGAGTGAAGCTGATAAATACTACACACTTCAAGTAATGAACATAACCTTAAATCTAAAATATTTAGAGAAGGCAGGAAAAACAGAGAAAATTCCCCAAAGTGAATAGAAGGGGATGAAATCATAAAAATTCGAGCAGAAATTAAAAAAAAGGAAATGATGGGGAAAATAGTCAAAATCAGTATCACTAAAAGGAGTCTGTTGGAGAGGAGAAACAAACTAGATAAATCAAGATCAAGATGTATCAAGAAAAAAAGGACAAACAAATCAATCAAATTTGAGATGACAAAGGATGACATTATAACTGATACCACAAAAATAACAAAGTATCCTGAGACTAAAGCAAACAACTATCAGTTCAGTTCAGTCGCTCAATCGTGTCCGACTCTGCAACCCCATGAATTACAGCAAGCCAGGCCTCCTTGTCCATCACGAACTCCGGGAGTTCACTCAGACTAATGTGCATCGAGTCACTGATGGCATCCAGCCATCTCATCCTGTCGTCCCCTTCTCCTCCTGTCCCCAATATCTCCCAGCATCAAAGACTTTTCCAATTAGTCAACACTTCGCATGAGGTGGCCAAAGTACTGGAGTTGCAGCTTTAGCATCATTCTTTCCAAAGAAATCCCAGGGCTGATCTCCTTCAGAATGGACTGGTTGGATCTCCTTGCAGTCCAAGGAACTCTCAAGAGCCTTCTCCAACACTACAGTTAAAAAGCATCAATTCTTTGGTGCTCAGCCTTCTTCAAAGTCCAACTCTCACATCCACACATGACCACAGGGGGGGGAAAAAAAAAAAAGCATACCCTTGACTAAACTGACCTTAGTCAGCAAAGTAATATCTCTGTTTCTAAATATACTAACTAGGTTGGTTATAACATTTTTTCCAAGGAATAAGCATCTTTTAATTTCATGGCTACAGTCACCATCTGCAGTGATTTTGGAGCCCAGAAAAATAAAGTCTGAAACAGTTTTCACTTTTTCTCCATCTATTTCCCATGAAGTGATATGACCAAATGCCATGATCTTCGTTTTCTGAATGTTGAGCTATAGGCCAACTTTTCACTCTCCATTTTCACTTTCATCAAGAGGCTTTTTAGTTCTCTTCACTTTCTGCCATAAGGGTGTGGGCATCTGCATATCTGAGGTTATTGATATTTCTCCTGGCAATCTTGATTCCAGCTTGTGTTTCTTCCAGTTCATCTTTTTGCATGGTGACAATATACAGGCTTGACATATTCCTTTTTCTATTTGGAACCAGTCTATTGTTCCATGTCCAGTTCTAACTGCTGCTTCCTGACATGCATACAGATCTCTCAAGAGGAAGGTTAGGTGATCTGGTATTCCCATCCTTTCAGAATTTTCCACAATTTATTGTGATCCACATAATCAAAGGCTTTGGCATAGTCAATAAAGCAAAAATAGATGTTTTTCTGGAACTCTTTTGCTTTTTCTGTGATCCAGCAGATGTTGACAATGTGATCTCTGGTTCCTCTGCCTCTTCTAAAACCAACTTGAACATCAGGAAGTTCACAGTTTATGTATTGCTGAACCCAGACTTGGAGAATTTTGAGCATTACTATACTAGCATTTGAGATGAGTGTAATTGTGCAGTAGTTTGAGCATTCTTTGGCATTGCCTGTCTTTGGGATTGGAATGAAAACAGACCTTTTCCAGTCCCGTGACCACTGCTGAGTTTTCCAAATTTGCTGGCATATTGAGTGCAGCACTTTCATAGTATCATCTTTCAGGATTTGAAACAGCTCAACTGGAATTCCATCACCTCCACTAGCTTTGTTCTCAGCAGTTCTTTCCAAGGCCCACTTGACTTCACATTCCTGGATATCTGGCTCTAGATGAGTGATCACACCATCATGATTATCTGGGTCATGACGATGTTTTTGCATAGTTCTTTGTATTCTTGCCACCTCTTCTTAATATCTTCTGCTTCTGTTAGTTCCATATCATTTCTGTCCTTTACTGAGCCCATCTCTGCATGAAATGTTCTCTTGGTATCTCTAATTTTCTTGAAGAGATCTCTAGTCTTTCCCATTCTGTTGTTTTCCTCTATTTATTTGCATTGATCGCTGAAGAAGGCTTTCTTAGATCTTCTTGCTATTCTCTGGATCTTGTGTTCAGATGCTTATATCTTTCCTTTTCTCCTTGGCTTTTCACGTCTCTTCTTTTCACAGCTATTTGTAAGGCCTCCCCTGACAGCCATTTTGCTTTTTTGCATTTCTTTTCCATGGGGATGATCTTGATCCCTGTCTCCTGTACAGAGTCGTGAACCTCATTCCATAGTTCATCAGGCACTCTATCTATCAGATCTAGGCCCTTAAGTCTATTTCTCACTTCCACTGTATAATCATAAGGGATTTGATTTAGGTCATACCTGAATGGTCTAGCGGTTTTCCCTACTTTCTTCAATTTGTGTCTGAATTTGGTAATAAGGAGTTCATGATCTGAGCCACAGTCACCTCCTGGCCTTGTTTTTGTTGACTATAAAGAGATTCTCCATCTTTGGCTGCAAAAAATATAATCAATCTGATTTCGGTGTTGACCATCTGGTGATGTCCATGTGTAGAGTCTTCTCTTGTGTTGTTGAAGAGGGTGTTTGCTATGACCAGTGCATTTTCTTGGCAAAACTCTATTAGTCTTGGCCCTGCTTCATTCCACATTCCAAGGACAAATTTTCCTGTTACTCCAGGTGTTTTTTGATTTCCTACTTTTGCTTCCAGTCCCCTATAAGGAAAAGGAGATCAATTTTGGGTGTTAGTTCTAAAAGATCTTGTAGGTCTTCATAAAACCGTTCAACTTCAGCTTCTTCAGCGTTACTAGTTGGGGCATAGACGTGGATAACCGTGATATTGAACAGTTTTCCATGGAGACAAACAGAGATCATTCTGTCGTTTTTGAGACTACATCCAAGTACTGAATTTCAAACTCTTTTTTGACCATGATGGCTATTACATTCTTTCTAAGGGATTCCTGCCCGCAGGAATGGTAGATATAATGGTCATCTGCATTAAATTCACCCATTGCAGTCCATTTTAGTTCGTTGATTCCTAGAATGTTGATGTTCACCCTTGCCATCTCTTCTTTGACCACGTTCATTTTGCCTTGATTCATGGAACTGACATTCCAGGTTCCTATGCAATATTGCCTTTTACAGCATCGGATCTTGCGTCTATCACCAGCCACATCCACAACTGGGTATTGTTTTTGCTTTGGCTCCATCCCTTCATTCTTCCTGGAGTTATTTCTCCCTGATCTCCAATAGCATATTGGGCATCTAACGACCTGGGGAGTACCTTTTTTGGTATCCTATCATTTTGCCTTTTCATACTTACAAATAGTTGTGAAAAGAAGAGAGGCAAAAAGCAAAGGAGAAAAGGAAAGATATAAGCATCTGAATGCAGAGTTCCAGAGAATAGCAAGAAGAGATAAGAAAGCCTTCTTCAGCGATCAATGCAAAGAAATAGAGGAAAATAACAGAATGGGAAAGACTAAAGATTTCTTCAAGAAAATTAGAGATACCAAGGGAACATTTCATGCAAAGATGGACTCGATAAAGGACAGAAATGGTATGGACCTCACAGAAGTTGAAGATATTAAGAAGAGATGGCAAGAATACATGAAAGAACTGTACAAAAAAGATCTTCACAATACAGAAAATCATGATGATTTGATCACTAATCTAGAGCCAGACATTCTGGAATGTGAAGTCAACTGGGCCATAGAATACATCAATAAGAACAAAGCCAGAGGAGGTGATGGAATTCCAGTTGAGCTGTTTCAAATTCTGAAAGATAACGCTGTGAAAGTTTCTCACTCAATATGTCAGCAAATTTGGAAAACTCAGCAGTGGCCACAGGACTGGAAAAGGTCAGTTTTCATTCCAATTCCAAAGAAAGGCAATGCAGAAGAATGCTCATACTACTGCACAACTGAACTCATCTCACATGCTAGTCAAGTAATGCTCAAAATTCTCCAAGCCACTCTTCAGCTATACATGAACCATGAACTCCCTGATGTTCAATCTGGCTTTAGAAAAGGCAGAGGAACCAGTGATCAAATTGCCAACATCTGCTGGATCATCAAAAAAGCAAGAGAATTCCAGAAAAACATATATTTCTGTTTTATTGACTATGCCAAAGCCTTTGACTGTGCTGATCACAAGAAACTGTCGAAAATTCTGAGAGAGATGGAAATACCAGACTACCTGACCCGCCTCTTGAGAAATCTGTATGCAGGTCAGGAAGCAACAGTTAGAACTGGACATGGAACAACAGACTGGTTCCAAATAGGAAAAGGAGTACATCAAGGATGTGTATTGTCACCCTGCTTATTTAACTTATATGAAGGGTATATCATGAGAAACGCTGGACTGGAAGAAACACAAGCTGCAATCAAGACTGCCAGGAGAAACATCAATAATCTCAGATAAGCAGATGACATCATTCTTATGGCAGAAAATGAAGAGGAGCTAAAATGTCTCTTGATGAAAGTGAAATAGGAGAGTGAAAAAGTTGGCTTAAAGCTCAGCATTCAGAAAATGAAGATCATGGCATTTGGTCCCATCACTTCATGGGAAATAGATGGGGAAACAGTAGGAACAGTGTCAGACTTTATTTATTAGTATTATTATTATTATTATTTTTGGACTCCAAAATCACTGCAGATGGTGACTACAGCCATGAAATTAAAAGGTGCTTACTCCTTGGAAGAAAAGTTATGACCAACCTAGATAGTATATTCAAAAGCAGAGACATTACTTTGGCGACTAAGGTCCATATAGTCAAGGCTATGGTTTTATCTGTGGTCATATTTGGATGTGAGAGTTGGACTGTGAAGAAGAAGGCTGAGTGCTGAAGAATTGATGCTTTTGAACTGTGGTGTTGGAGAAGACTCTTGAGAGTCCCTTGGACTACAAGGAAATCCAACCAGTCCATTCTGAAGGAGATCATCCCTGGGATTTCTTTGGAAGGAATGATGCTAAAAGTGAAGCTCCAATACTTTGGCCACCTCATGCAAAGAGTTAACTCATTGGAAAAGACAGTGATGCTGGGAGGGATTGGAGGCAGGAGTAGCAGGGGACAACTGAGGATGAGATGGCTGGATGGCATCACTGACTCGATGGACACGAGTCTGAGTGAACTCCAGGAGACGGTGATGGACAGGGAGGCCTGGCATGCTGCGATTCACGGGGTTGCAAAGGGTCAGACACGACTGAATTACTGAACTGAACTGAACTGACAAAGCAGAGCAAGCTTCCAACCTTGCTTCTAACCTACCTAGACTCTATCATGACTGTGAGTTTCTTGACTGCTTGCTGTAATTGCAAGTCTTGGGGAACCATAAATAAAATAGGAGAGGAACCTTAAAGTTTCTGAGCCCTTGGAGAGGCCCTGGCCATCCCATCCCCATTAATAATAACTTCAAGTTTTAATGACAAAGCAAACATCATTAACATGGAACTAGAATTGGAATTTGCTCACAGATTGATGATGTTATCAATTTGCATCCTGAGATTATATACTGGGACCCTAAACCATAAACTTTGAATTCTCATCCACAGAGTGGAAGTGCTGCATGTGACTTTGTTCCAGTTGGGGTGCAAGTTGTGTGACATGGTACTTCTTAGCACTATCTGAGTCTGACTGTTGATCAAAACTGGTGCTTCAATCTCTGCTGTTTTGTTTTGTTTTGTTTAATTTTCTCTTCTTTTAGTGTTAGTATATTGAAAGTAACTAGGTAATTCTCCAACAAATATTGCTATTATTTAATTGCATAGAAAGGTTTTTTTTTTGTTGTTGTTGTTGTTTTTTTTTTGGTTAAAAAATCCTCTGAACCTGACAAGAAAGTGAAAACTTTTGGCAAAGTAAACCCCAATTAATTAAATTTTGGGATGTAAAACACCAGAATTGTTATATCATCATGTGTACATTGTGACTCACTTCAGCAGTGTAAGAGGGTCCCATTTTCTCCACACCTTCTTTAGCATTTATTGTTTGTAGATTTTTTGATGGTAACTATTGTGACCAGCATGAGATATCTCATTCTGGTTTTAATTTGCATTCCTCTAATAGTGAGTGATATTGAACATCGGCGCATGCGTTTCTTAGCCATCTGTATTCTTTTGTGGAGAAATGTGTACTTACTTCTTTGGTACTTTTTGATACAATTATTTGTTTGTTTTTTGGTACTGAGCTGCTTGTATGTTTTGAAGATTCATTCTTTCTCCAGTTTAGCTGTTTCCTAATGTTTTCTGCCTTGCTGAATTCTGTCTTTTCACCTTGTTTATAGCTTCCTACATTTTGCAAAATATTTTGTTTAATTAGGCCCAATTTGTGTGTTTTTAATTTTATTTCACTTACTCTGTGAAGTGGGTAATAGAGGATCTTGTGATTTATGTCAGAGAACGTTCTGACTATATATTCCTCTAAGAGTTTTATAGTACAGCTTCTGGTCTTACACTTAAGTCTTTAATCCGTTTTGAGCTTACCTTTGTGTATGATGTTAGATAGTGTTATAATGTCATTCTTTTCTATGTGGCTGACCACTTTTCCCAGCACTACATGTTGAAGAGATGTCTTTTCTCCATTGAATATTTTCACCTCCTTTGTGGAAGATAAAGTTTTACCTTGTCTTTTTTTTTTTTTTTTCCTTAATCTTATTTATACGGTAAGATTTGTCTTATCTTCTTTTACCTTTTAAATCTAATGGATTTATCTCTGTATTTGTTTTTTTAATTTATTTTGTATTGAAGGATAATTGCTTTACAGAGTTTTACTGTTTTCTGTCAAACCTCAACATGAATCAGCTATAGGTATACATATATCCCCTCACTTTTGAAGCTCCCTCCCATTCTCCCCCCATCCCACCCCTCTGGGTTGATAGAGTCCCTGTTTGAGTTTTTTAAGATATAAAACAAAATTTCATTGGCTATCTTTTTTGCATATGGTAACGTAAGTTTCCATGTTACCTGTTTCATGCATCTCACGCTTTTCTCCCCTTTCCCAACTGTCCATAAGTCTATTCTCTATGTCTGCTTCTTCATTGTTTCCCTGTAAGTAAATTCTAAAGTACTAATTTGCTAGATCCCAGATCCCATATATATATTAGAATACAGTATTTATCTTTTTCTTTCTAACTCACTTCACTCAGTGTAATAGGTTGCAGGTTCATCTACCTAATTAGAACTGACTCACATATGTTACTTTTTATGACTGAATAGTTTTCCATTGTGTATATATACCACAACTTCTTTATCCATTCATCTGAGGATAAGCATTTAGGTTGCTTCCATGTTCTAGATAGTGTAAATAGTGCTGCAATGAACAATAGGATACATGTATGTCTTTCCATTTTGGTTTCCCCAGGGTATATGCCTAGAAGTGGGATAGCTGGGTCATATGATAGTTTTATTCCTAGTTTTTTAAAGGAATATCCATACTATCTTCCATAATGGCTGTATCAATTTACATTCCCACCAACAGTGCAAGAGTGTTCCCTTTTCTCCACACACTTTCCAGCATTTATAGTTTGTAGACTTTTTGATGGGAGCCATTATGACAGGTGTGAGGTGATAACTCACTGTAGTTTTGATTTGCATTTGGGCTGCGACACAGCACACTAAGCCCGCCGAGAGGAGCTACCCCATGTATGAGGGAAGGAGCAGTGGCCGAGAGTGCCAGGCTGCGACGGTGCAGGAACAGTCAAGAGGAGCTACCTAAGTCTAAGGTCAGGGGCGGTGGCCAGGAGAAGCTACCTCATGTCTGAGGTCAGTGGCGGCTGGGAAGAAAAATTGCAAGTCCAAGGTCAGGGGAGGTGGCTGAGAGGAGCTATTCCACCCCCACCCCGTCCGAGGTCAGTGGTGGCTGGGAGGATACATCCCATGTCCGAGGTAAAGGGCAGCCAGGAGAAGCCACCTCATGTCCGAGGCCATTGGTGGCGGCTGGGAGGAGCAACCCGAGGAGCAGCGGCTGCACAGTAGTAGGAGGGCCTAGAGGAACTATCCCATCTTGAAGGTCAGAAAAGGCAGCAGTAAGGAGATAACCCTTGTCCAAGGTAAGGAGCAGTGGCTGTGCTTTGCTGGAGCAGCCCTGAAGAGATACCACATGCCCAAGGTAACAGAAACCCATGTAAGATGGTAGGTGTTTCAAGAGGGCATCAGAGGACAGACACACTGAAACCATACTCACAGAAAGCTAGTCAATCTAATCACACTAGGACCACAGCATTTTCTAACTCAATGAAACCAAGCCATACCCATGGGGCAAGCCAAGATGGGCGAGTCATGGTGGAGAGGTCTGACAGAATGTGGTCCAATGGAGAGGGGAATGGCAAACCACTTCAGTATTCTTGCCTTGAGAACCCCATGAACAGTATGAAAAGGCAAATTGATAGGATACCAAAAGAGGAACTCCCCAGGGCATTAAGTGCCCAATATGCTACTGGAGATCAGTGGAGAAATAACTCCAGAAAGAATGAAGGGATGGAGCCAAAGCAAAAACAATACCCAGCTGTGGATGTGACATGATAGAAACAAAGTCCAATGTTGTAAAGAGCAATATTGCATAGGAACCTGGAATGTCAAGTCGATGAATCAAGGCAAATTGGACGTAGTCAAACAACAGATGGCAAGAGTAAATGTTGACATTCTAGGAGTCAGCAAACTAAAGTGGACTGGAATGGGTGTACTTAATGCAGATGACCATTATATCTACCACTGTGGGCAAGAATCCCTCAGAAGAAAAGAGGTAGTCATCATGGTCAACAAAAGAGTCCGAAATTCAGTACTTGGATGCAGTCTCAAAAACGACAAAATGATCTCTTTTCGTCTCCAAGGCAAACCATTCAATATCACAGTTATCCAAGTCTATGCCCCAACTAGTAACGCTGAAGAAGCTGATGTTGAATGGTTCTGTGAAGACCCACAAGACCTTTAAAACTAACACCCAAAAAAGATGTCCTTTTCATTATAGGGGACTGGAATGTAAAAGTAGGAAATCAAGAAACACCTGGAGTAACAGGAAATTTGTCCTTGGAATGTGGAATGAAGCAGGGCAAAGACTAATAGAGTTTTGTCAAGAAAATGCACTGGTCATAGCAAACACCCTCTTCCAACAACACAAGAGAAGACTCTACACATGGACATCACCAGATGGTCGACATCAAAATCAGATCAATTTTATTCTTTTCAGCCAAAGATGGAGAAGATCTATACAGTCAAAAAACAAGACAACGAGTTGACTGTGGCTCATATCATTAAGATCTTATTACCAAATTCAGACTCAAATTGAAGAAAGTAGGGAAAACTGCTAGACTATTCAGGTATGACCTAAATCAAATCCCTTATGATTATACAGTGGAAGTGAGAAATAGATTTAAGGGTTGAGATCTGATAGATAGAGTGCGTGATGAACTATGGAATCAGGTTCTTGACATCGTACAGAAGGCAGGGATCAAGACCATCTCCATGGAAAAGAAATGCAAAAAAGCAAAATGGCTGTCTGAGGAGGCCTTACAAATGGCTGTGAAAAGAAGAGAGGTGAAAAGAAAAGGAGAAAAGGAAAGATATAAGCATCTGAAAGCAGAGTTCCAGAGAATAGCAAGAAGCGATTAGAAAGCCTTCTTCAGGGATCAGTGCAAAGAAATAGAGGAAAAGAACAGAATGGGAAAGACTAAACATCTCTTCAAGAAATTATACATTCCAAGGGAACATTTCATGCAACGATGGGCTCAATATAGGACAGAAATTGTATGGATCTAACAGAAGCAGAAGATATTAAGAAAAGGTGGCAAGAATACACAGAAGAACAAAAAAGATCTTAACGACACAGAAAATCATGATGGTGTGATCACTAATCTAGAGACAGACATCCTGGAATGTGAAGTCAAGTGGGCCTTGGAAAGCATCACTACAGACAATGCTAGTAGAGGTGATGGAATTTCAGTTGAGCTGTTTCAAATCCTGAAAGATAGTCCTATGAAATCCCACTCAATATGCCACAAATTTGGAAAACCCATCAGTTGCCACAAAACTGGAAACGGTCAGTTTTCATTTCAATTCCAAAGAAAATCAATGCCAAATATTGCTCAAACTACCACACAACTGAACTTATCTCACATACTCGTAAAGTCAGGCTCAAAATTCTTCAAGCCACGCTTCAGCAATACGTGACCCATAAACTCCCTGATGTTCCAACTGGTTTTAGAAAAGGCAGAGGAACCAGAGATCATATTGTCAACATCTGCTGGATCATCAAAAAAGCAAGAGAGTTCTAGAAAATCATCTATTTCTGCTTTATTGACTATGCCAAAGCCTTTGACTGTGTAGATCAAAATAAATGGTGGAAAATTCTGAAAGAGATAGTAATACCAGACCACCTGACCTGCCTCTTGAGAAATCTGCGTACAGATCAGGAAGCAGCAATTTGAACTGGACATGGAACAACATACTGATTCCAAATAGGAAAGGAGTACATCAAGGCTGTATGTTGTCACCTTGCTTATTTAAATTATATGCAGAGTACATCATGAGAAACGCTGGACTGGAAGAAACACAGCTGGAATCAAGATTGCCAAGAGAAATATCAATAACCTCAGATAGGCAGATGACACCACCCCTATGGTAGAAAGTGAATAGGAGCTAAAAAGTCTCTTGAAAGTGAAAGTGGAGAGTGAAAAAGTTGGCCTAAATCTCAACACTCAGATAACAAAGATCTTGGCATCCAGTCCCGTCACTTCATGGGAAATAGATGGAGAAAGAGTGGAAGCAGTGTCAGACTTTACTTTTTGGGGCTCCAAAATCACTGCAGATGGTGACTGCAGCCCTAAAGTTAAAAGATGCTTACTCCTTGGAAGAAAAGTTTTCAGCAACCTAGATGGTATATTCAAAAGCAGATACATTACTTTGACGACTAAAGTCCGTCTAGTCAAGGCTATGGTTTTCCTGTGGTCATGTATGGATGAGAGAATCGGACTGTGAAGAAGGCTGAGACCGAAGAATTGATGCTTTTGAACTGCGGTGTTGGAAAGACTCTTCAGAGTTCCTTGGAGTGCAAGGAATTCCAACGAATCCATTCTGAAGGAGATCAGCCATGGGATTTCTTTGGAAAGAATGATGCTAAAGCTGAAACTCCAGTACTTTGGCCACCTCATGTGAAGAGTTGACTCATTGGAAAAAACTCTGATGTTGAGAGGAATTGGAGGTAGGAGGTGAAGGGGACAACAGAAGATGATATGGCTTGGATGGCTCACTAACTCGATGGATGTGAGTCTGAGGGAACTACAGGAGTTGATGATAGACAGGGAGCCCTGACGTGTTGTGATTCATGGGGTCACAAAGAGTCAGACACGACTGAGTGACTGAACTGACCTGAATAATGAATGAAGTTGAGCATCTTCATTTGTTTCTTAGCCATCTGTAAGTCTTCTTTGAAGAAATGTCTGTTTAGGTCTTTTCTCCACTTTTTGATTTGGTTATTTTTCTGGTATTAAGTTGTAGGAGCTACTTATATATATTGTAAACTAATCATTTGTCAGTTGTTTCATTTGCTATTATTTTCTCTCATTCTGAGTGTTGTCTTTTCACCTAGCTTATAGTTTCCTTTGCTGTGCAAAAGTTTTTAAGTTTAATCAGGTCCCACTTGTTGACTTTTGTGTTTATCTGCAATATTCTAGGAGTTGGGTCATGGAGAAGGCAATCGAACCCCACTCCAGTATTCTTGCCTGGAAAACCCCATGATCAGAGGAGCTTGGTAGGCTGCAGTCTATGGGGTTGCTAAGAATCCGGCACATCTGAATGACTTCAGTTTCACTTTTCACTTTTATTCTTTGGAGAAGGAAATGGTAACACACTCCAGTGTTATTGCCTGGAGAATCCCAGATGTGAGGGAGCCTGGTAGGTTGCTGTCTATGGGGTCACATAGAGTCGAACATGACTGAAGTGACTTAGCAGCAGCAGGAGGTGGGTCATAGAGGTTCTTGCTTTGATTTATGTCATAGACTGTTCTGCCTATGTTTTCCTCTAAGAGTTTTATAATTTCTGGTCTTAATTTAGATATTTTACCCATTTTGTGTTTATCTTTGTGTATGGTGTTAATAAATACGTTGATTCTGTTATTTTATGTCTAGCTGTCCAGTTTTCCCCGTACCTGTTATTGAAGAGGCTGTTTTTCTTCCATTGTATATTCTTGCATTCTTTGTAGAAAGTAAGGTACCCATAGGTGCATGAATTTATTTCTGGGCTTTCTATCTTGTTCCATTGATCTATAGTTCTGTTTTTGTGTCAGAACTATACTCTCTTGATGCCTGTAGCTTTGTAGTATAACCTGAAGTCAGCAGTGTTGATTTCTTCAGCCTCATTCTTCTTTCCCAAGACTACTTTGGCTTTTTGGGGTTTGTGTTTCCATATGAATTGTGTAATTTTTGTTCTAGTTATGTGAAAAGTGATATTGGTAATTCAAGAGGGATTGCATTACATCTGTATTTTGCATTTTGTACCATATTCATTTTTACAATATTGATTCTTTCTACCAAGGAACATGGAATATCTCTCTATCTGTTTATGTCATCTTTGATTTCTTTCATTAGTGTCATAATTTTCAATGTAATTTTTTTTGTCTCCTTAGGTAATTTTATTTCCAGATATTTAATTATTTTTGTTGCAATGATGAATGGATTGATTCTTTAATTATTCTTTCTGATTTCTCATTGTTAGTATATAAAAATGCAATTGATTTCTCTGCATTGATTTTGTACCCTGCAACTTTTGTAAATTCACTGATTAGCTCTACTAATTTTTTGATATTATCTTTAGGGTTGTCTATTTGCACTATCATGTCATCTGCGAACAGTGAGTGTTTTACTTCTTTTCTGATCTGGATTTCTTGTATTTCTTTTTGTTCTCTGATTTACTCTAGCTTGGACTTCGAGAATTATGTTGAATAATAGTGGCCCATTATAAATTCTGAAATAATATATAATGCTGAAACAAATGTTGAAAGTGGACACCTTTGTCTTGTTCTTGATCTTAGGGAGAGTGCTTTCAGTTTTTCACCATTAAGAGTAATTTTGCTGAAGGCTTATCATATATGGACTTTATTATATTGTGGTAGGTGCCATGTATGGCTATTGTTGAAGAGTTTTTGTCTTAAATAGGTGCTGAATGTTGTCAAAGGCTTTTTCTGCATGTGTTGAGATGATCATATATATATATATATAATTTTAATTTTTCAATTTGTTAACATGGTGTATCACATTGATTGACTTCTGTATATTGAAGAATCCTGGCACGCCTGGAATAAACTCAACTTGATCATGGTATATGAGCTTTCTGATGTGTTACTAAATTCTTTTTGTTAAAATTTTGTTGAGGATTTTTGCATCTGTGTTCATCAGTGATATTAGCCTGTAGTTTTCTTTTTTGTGTGTGATGTTTTTATCTGATTTGTATCAGGGTCATGACAGCCAGTTAGAATGAGTTTAGATTTACTCCTTCCTCTGAAACTTTTTGAGAGAGTTTTAGAAAGATGACCATTAGCTCTTCTATAAATGTTTGACAGGATTTTCCTGTGAAGCCATCTGGTACTGAGATTTGTTTTTTTGGAAGATTTTGATGACAGCTTCAATTTCAGTGCTTGTGGTTGGGTTGATCATAATTTATATTTCTTCCTGGTTCAGCCTTGGAAGATTTAACTTTTCTAAAAATCTATTTATTCCAAGTTATCTGTTCTATTGCCATATAATTTTTCATAATAGTATCTTATAATCCTTTGTATTTGGGCATTGTCTGTTGTAACCTCTCCTTTCTCATTTCTAAATTGTTGATTTGATTCTTCTCTCCTTTGTACTTGATGAGTGTGGCTAAGGATTTGTTAATTTTGGTTATCTTCTCAAAGAACAAGCTTTAAATTTTATTAATCTTTACTATTATTTATTGAATTTCTTTTTCATTTATTTCTGCTCAGATATTTATGATTTGTTTCCTTCTGTTAAATTTGTGGGTTTTTTTCCTTCTTCTTTTTCCAGTTGCTTTAGGTGTAAAATTAAGTTGTCTATTGGATACTTTTCTTGTTTCTTAAGGTAGGATTGTATGGCTAGAGCCTTCCTTCTTAGCTTTGGCAGAATCCCATAGGTTTTAATTTGTCATGTTTTCATTGTCACTGTTTCTAGAATTTCTTTGATTTCCCTTTTGATTTCTTTAGTGAACTGTTGGTTATTTAGAAAAGTGCTGTTTAATCTCCATGTGTTTGTGTTTCTTACATTTTATTTCTTGTAATTGGTATCTAGTCTCACAGCATTGTGGTTAGAGAAGATGCTTGATACAATTTCAATTTTCTTAAATTTACTGCAGTTTGACTTGTGACCCAATATATAATCTATCCTGGAGAATGTTCTATGAGAAGAAGGTGAATTCTTCTAAATTTAGATGGAATGTCTGGAAGAAATTAATGAAATCCATTTCATCTAATGTATCATCATTTAAAACCTGTGTTTCCTTATTAATATCCTGTTTTGGTGATTTGTCCATTGGTGTGAGTGGGGTGTTAAAGACTCCTTCTATGATTGTGTTACTATAAATTTCTCCTTTTATATCTCTTAATTTTTGTCTGATGTATTGTATGTATTGTATTGTATTTTTTTCTGAGGTATGTTGGGTACATAGATATTTGAAATTGCTATGTCTTCCTCTTAGATCGATCCCTTAATCATTATGTAATGTCCTTCCTTATCTCTCGTAACCTTCTTATTTTAAGGTATATTTTGTCTAATATGAAGATTGCTACTCCAGCTCTCTTTTGCTTCCAATTTGCATGGAATACAGTTTTTCCAAACTCTCACATTTGGTGTATATGTCTTGAAGTATGAAGTCGGGTTCTTTTAGGCAGACATATATATATGTCTTGTTTTTCTATCTATTCATCCAGTCTGTGTCTTTTGGTTGGAGCATTTGGTTTATTTTAATTTAAAAATAATAATTTGTATATATGTTCCTATTGCCATTTTCGAATCATATGGGGCTGAATTTGTAGATCTTATTTTCTTCGGTTGCATGTCTTGACTATTTAAATCCATTTCACATTTGATGGAAAGCAGGTTTAGTGGTAATTAATTCTCTTAACTTTTGCTTGTCTGAACGCCTTTTTATTTCTCCATCAATTTGGAATGAGATCTTTGATGGGTACAGTAATCTCAGTTATAGATTTTTCCCTTTCTGTACTTTAGCTATATTCTTGCATTCCTTTCTGGCCTTCAGGGTTTCTGCTGAAAGATAAACTGCAAAGTGCATGGTGTTACCCTTGTTTATTATTTGTTGCTACTCTCTTTTTTTACTTTTCTTTCTTTGTTTAGTTTTTGTTCGTTTGATTAGCATGTGTCTTCACATGTTTCTCGTTGGGTTTATGCCATATTGGACTCTGTGCCTCTTGGGGTTGATTGACTATTTCCTTTTCCATGTTGGGAAAATTTTCAACTATAAGCTCTTCAAAAAAATTATGATACCCTTTCTTTTTCTCTTCTTCTCCTGGAACCCTATAATTTGGATGTTTGTGCATTTCATTTAGTCCCAAATGTCTCTGAGACTGTTCTCAGCTCTTTTCATTATTTTTACTTTATTCCGCTCTTCAGGAGTTATTTCCACCATTTTATCTTCCAGCTCACTGATTTGTCCTTCTGCTTCAGATGTTCTGCTACTAATTTCTTCTAGAGTAGTTTTAATTTCAGTAATTATGTCATCTCTGTATGCTTATTCTTTAATTCTTCTAGGTCTTTGATAATTAATTCTTGAATCTTCTTCATTTTATTTTCAAGGTTTTTGTTGCTTTTTTGTTTGTTTGTTTGTTTGTTTTGTTTTGTTTACCATTATTCTCAATTCTTTTCCAGATATTATTCCTATTTCCTCTTCATTTGTTTGGACTTCTTTGTTTCTAGTTTGTTCCTTCATTTGTGCAGTATTTCTCTGCCTTTTAATTTCCTTTTTAAGTTACTGTGTTTAAGGACTCTTTTTCCCAGGCATCAAGGAAAGGTGAATTTGTTCCTTGAATAAAGTTGAATTCGCTCTTACTTTTGGTTTCTGTCCTCCTAAGTTTGGTCCGGTGGGTTTTGCAAGCTTCATACAGGGTGAGATTTGGGCTTAGTTTTTGTTTGGTTGTTTGTTTTTCCTCTGATGGCTAAGGATGAGTGAGATGGTACTTCTGTCTGCTGATGACTGTGTTTGTATTTTTGTTTTGTTTGTTGTTTAGATGAGGCATCCTGCACAGAATGGTACCGGTGGTTGGGTGATGCTAAGTCTTGAGCCAAGTTGTTTCCTTTGGGTGAGTCCTCACTATGTCCTCACTGAGCATTAGTTCTCTGGTAGTCTAGGGTCTTGGAGTCAGTGCTCCCACGTTGGTCTATGGTCAGAAACAAAGATTTCTCATATGGTTTGTTATGACTTTAAGGGAAAGTAAAATAAATTTGCAAAAGTGAGAAACCAAAGATGAGCAAAATACAAATGAGTTACAAAGTTAGTCAAATACTTACCATAATGGAATATAAACATACACATATACACCCAAGAGAAAAGTGAAAACATACCAACCAAAACAAAGTGCAGTAGATTGATCAAGTGAAAAAAATAAATGAAAAATCATATTTTTTAGTTTAAAACAAAACTAACTTAAGCACAAACTGGATAAGAAAACTAAAGCAAGTGGCCAAGCAGGTAATAAAGCAATGAAAAGAAAGTTAACAAATGTGTTGAGAGGAATGGAAAGAAAGAATATATATGCAAAGTTAAACAGAGGGAGATGAAGATTTATTTGCATTAAAGATTAACTGCTAGGGGAAAAGAACAGAAGGGAGGCAAACAAAGGAATAACTGTTCAAAAAAATACAATAGGTTTAAAATTAAAATTATAAAAAAAGAGAAAAGAGAAAAACAATGGAAGAAGAAACAAACACAAAAAGAATAGCTCAAAGCTTAATTAGATATCTTATTTCCAAGTAAATCAACAACAACAAGTGAGCCAGGGGAAAGGAAAACAAGAAACGAAACGAAAAAGAGAAAAACATTCAAAAGAATCTACAGAACAAGTCAAGAAATAAGAATAATAAATGTATTTCTTGAATTCTGTCAGAGTTCTTTCCCTCCCTGAGAATCAAAGCCCCCTGCCCTCTCTAGGATGTCCTCAAACTGTTCTGTTCTCTGGACCTGCTTTGGCAGCGACTCAGATGCTAATCTGGTCCTACTGCTGTGTGTTCTTACTCCAATGGCCATAGCTCTCAGAACTAGTGCATTTTCTTTTGTGAGAGCTCTCAATGACCTTTCATGTATTACATAGACAGAGAGTCTGCTTAGTTGATCATGTGAATGTAATATGCAGCTTTTATAGCTGGTGGGAAGTTTTGGGGTCTTCTTCCTTAACCACACTGTCTGTGGTTTTATTCCCACCTATACATGTGGGTCATCCACTGGGGTAGCTCCTGAGGCTGCCCTGGAGGGCTTGTTTTTGCCTCTGTGAGAATCAGTTGTGGAAGTGGCGCAGCTGCTTTGGTTGCAGGGGTTCTGGCAGCACCAGGTACTGAGGGCATTTGTCAGCTAGGACATCAAGAAATACAATGCTCTAGAATCGTATGGGGAGAAGGCAATGGCAAACCACTCCAGTATTCTTACCTGGAAAATCCCATGGATGAATAAGCCTGGTAGGCTACAGTCCAAGGTGTCACTAAGAGTTGGACAAAACTTAGTGACTTCACTTTCACTTTTCACTTTCATGCATTGGAGAAGGAAACAGCAACCCACTCCAGGGTTCTTGCCTGGAGAGTCCGAGGGACGGCAGAATTTGATGGGCTGCCATCTATAAGGTCGCACAGGGTTGGACACGACTGAAGCGACTTAGCAGCAGCAGTATCAGAAGGGTATGGTAACCAGTATTTGCAAAGACATTCCATTATTGTTGCCTGGAGAACACCATCTCTGACAGAGAAGCCTAGCAGGTCACAGTCTACAGGGTTGCAAAGTGTTGGACAGGGCCAAAGTGACCCTCTGCAAATAAACACAGGGCTTTTTCCTTTCCCTGTGGCAGTTGTGCCCCAGTGAGATTTGGGCATGTAGGTGGTGTAGCTTCTTGGCTTGCAGGGACCCAGGCAGCACCAAGTGTTCAAGGACACAAACTTCTTCCACATCTGAAGTAATGGCCCTATCAGAATCTGTGGAGAGAGAGAGGCTACAGTGATGGCTCCACCCTCTATGCATGACTCAGCAACTCAGCAGTATCATCTTGCTTCCATAGCTGCCAGGCTTTCCTCCTCAGGCATTTCCTGTCAAGATCTCCTCCCTCTTATCCCCTCGATCTGTCTTTCTGCAGTCAACAGCAGTCTTCATGCTGAGATTGTCCCACAATACCTAAACTCCAGCTACCAGCCACTGCCCTTCTAGGAGATCCATATTGCTGCCTGGAATATGGCTGTGGCAAGGACTGTCTGATTCTCCTTCCATTTAGGCTGCCACAGATCAGTTGTTTCACTCTGTCTTAAATGTTTCTCATCTGATTCAGACAATTGCCTTGCTTCAGTTCTTGCACTCATGAAATGTAGGTCCAGTCCTACTAGTACTCCTTTTATTTTCCCCCTAATTCCTTCATCCTACTAAATTTTGTGTGGTTCTATATATTTTTTGCCACTGGACAGGTCCTCCTATCCACTCTCAACTGTTGTTCTACATGCACTTCTGTGTCTGAAGTGGTATTCCTGATGCATCTGCGGAGAGAGATGTACTCTATGTCTACCTATTGCTCTGCCATCTTGTTCTCTGCCTCGACTTTCTTTTTATCCCACTGATTTACATTTCTATCTGTGCGCTACTTCTATACTGTCTTGATAAACATATCTTTGTAAGTACAGTCTGAAGTCAAGGAAGTTTGATTCTTTCAGTTCCATTCTCCTTTCTAAAGATCGCTTGACAACTTGAGGTTTTGTGTTTCCAAACAAATTGTGAAATTATTTTTTCTAGCTTTGCTAAAAAACAAAACGAAACAAAACAAACAAACAAACAAAACATTTGTAGCTATATAGGTATTGCATTGAGTCTATAGATTGTGCTAGGTACAATAATCATGTTCACTATACTGATTCTTCCAACCTGAGAACATTGGATATATTTCTTCATCTATATGTGTCATCTTTGGTACTTTTCATCACTGTTTTGTAATTCTCTCTATATAGGTATTTGGGTTTTTTGAGGTGAATTTATTCCTAAGTGGGTTTTTGTCTGTTTGTTTTTCTTTCTTTCTTTCTTTTTTTTTTTTTTTTTTTGGCAATTTGCTGTGGTATCTTTAGGGTTTTTATATAGAGGGTCATGTCATCTGCAAACAGTGAGTTTTTCTTCTTTCCAATCTGGATTGTACTATTTACTTTTTTATTTTCTGATTATTGTGGCTAGGAATTCCAAAACTATGTTGAATAGTGGTGGTGAGAATAGGCATCCTTGTCTTCTTCCTGATTTTAAAGGTTCAGTTCAGTTCAGTCACTCAGTCGTGTCTGACTCTTTGTGACACCATAAACCACAGCACATCAGGCCTCCCTGTCCATTATCAACTCCTAGGTTTTATCCAAACTCATGTCCATTGAATTGGTGATGCCATTTAACCATCTCATCCTGTGATGTCGTCTTCTCCTCCTGCCCTCAATCTTTTACAGCATCAGGGTCTTCTCAAAGTGGTCAGCACTTTGAATCAGTATTGATGAGTGTAAAAAGTATTGGAGTTTCAGCTTCAACATCATTCCTTCCAATGAACAACCACGACTGATCTCCTTTAGGATGGACTTGTTGGATCTCCTTGCAGTCCAAGGGACTCTCAAGAGTATTCTACAGCATTACAGTTAAAAAGCATCAATTCTTCTGTACTCAGCTTCCTTTAAGTCCAACTCTCACATCCATACATGACTACTGGAGCAATAATAGCCTTGACTAGATGGGCATTTTTTGAACAAGTTGTCTCTGCTTTTTATTATATTGTCTAGGTTAGTCATAACTTCCTTTCCAAGGAGTAAGCACCTTTTAATTCCATGGCTGAAATCACCATCTGCAGTGATTTTGGAGCCCAAAAGAATAAAATCAGCCATGATTTCCCCATCTATTTGCCATGAAGTAATGGGACCAGATGACATGATCTTAGGTTTCTGAATGTTCAGCTTTAAGCCAAATTTTTCACTCTTCTCTTCTATTTTCATCGAGGCTCTTTAGTTCTTCACTTTCTGCTATAAGGGGAGCAATTCAATTTTTTAAAGGAAACGATTTTAAAGGAAACACTTGTAATTTTTTACCATTGAAGACAATGTTTGCTGTGGCTTTGTCATATATGACTCATTATGTTGAGGTACTTCCATGTATGCATGTTTTTGATGCATTTTTAAATCATAAACAGGTACTGAATTTTCTCAAAGCCTTTCTCTGCATCTAATGAAATAATCATATACTTTTTTCTTTAAATTTGATAATATGCTGTATGATATTGATTGATTTTCAAATATTGAAGAATCCTTTTATTCCTGGGATAATTTTCACTTGGTCATGATATATGATTTTTTTAAATATGTTGTTAAATTCTGTTTGCTAGCATTTTGTTGAGGATTTTTGCATGTATGTGATCATGATATTGGCCTGTAGTTTTCTTATTATGTGGCATCTCTGTTTGGTTTTGGTATTAGGATACAATTGACCCTTGAGAGTGAGTTTGGGAGTTCTCCTCCCTCTGCAATTTTCTCGAATAATTTGAGTGAGATAGGTATTAACTCTTCTCTAAATTTTTCGTAGAATTCACCTATGAAGCCATCTGGTCATGGGCTTTTTTGTTAGACTATTTTTTGTTACAGTTTTGATTTCTGTGCTTGTGATTTACCTGTTCAAATTTTATGTTACAGTTTTGATTTCTGTGCTTGTGATTTACCTGTTCAAATTTTATGTCTTCCTGCTTTAGTTTTGCATGGTTATAGTTTTCTAAGAGTTTGTCAATTTCTCACAAGCTGTCTATTTCATTGGCATATAGTTGTTCGTAGTAATTTTTTAGGATCTTTTATTTTTGTGTTGTCCTCTTTGATTTCTCCACTTTCATTTCCTATTTGATTGGTTGAGTCTTCTCCCATTTTCTTAAAATATAAATTTATTTATTATAATTGGAGGTTAATTACTTTACAATATTTTATTGGTTTTGCCATACATCAACATGAATCCACCACAGAGATACTCGTGAACTCCCCTCCCTCCTTCCTCCCCATACCATCCCTCTGGGTCGTCTCAGTGTACCAGCCCCAAGCATCCAGTATCATGCATGATAAGTCTGGCAAACTTTTTAAAATTGTCTTTACCTTTGTAAAGAATTAGCTTTAATTTTGTTTATCTTTACTATAGTGCCTTTTATTTATTTTCCCTTTATTTCTGTTATCAATTTTATGATTTCTTTTCTTCTACTAAATTTGAGGGTCTTTTTGTTTTCGTTGTTGTTGTTGTTTTCATTTTTCTACTTGTTTTAGGGGCAAAGTTAGGTTTTTTATTTGATGATTCTCTTGTTTCTTAAGATAGGTTTCTTATTGCAATGACTTTTTTTTTTTTTTTTTTAATGTGCAAAGGCTAGATTTTTGACCCTGGATATGTTCTGTCCTAGAATGTACCACGTGCACTAAAGAAAAAAGATGAAATCTATTGTTTTGGGGTGAAATGCTGTGTAGATATCAATTAGGTCTAAGTGGTCCAATATATTACTTCAAGCTTGTGTTTTCCTGTTTATTTTCTATCTGGATGATCTGTCTATTTATGTTTATGAGGTATTAAAGTTCCCCACTACTATTGTGTTACTGTTAATTTCCCCTTTCATACGTGTTAACATTTGTCTATGTATTGAGGGGTACCTATGTTGGGTACACATGTATTTATAATTGTTTTATCTTCTTCATGGATTGATCCCCTGATCATTATGTATTGTTCCTTGTCTCTCATCATGGTGTTTATTTAAAATATATTTTATTTGATATGAGTATTATTGTTCCTGTTTTCTTTTGGTTTCCACTTGCATGAACTATCTTTTTCCACTGTAATGGTCAGTCTCTATTTGTTTTTCCAGGTTTGAGGTGGGTCTATGTAGGCTTCATTTATAAGGGTTTTGTTTTCTCATTTGGCCAGCCTTTGTCATTTTGTCACCTTGTTTTGCCATTCTGTCAGTCTTTGTTTTTTGGTTGGAGCATTTAACCCATTTATGATTAAGGTAATTATTACCCCATTACAATTTACTTTATTATCTTTCTAAATTTTTGACATTTTCAGTGTTTCTTGTCTAGAGAATATCCTTTAGCATTTGTTGAAGAGCTGGTGTGGTGATGTTGATATATCTAAGGTTTTGTTTGTCTGTAAGGATTTTGATTTATTCTTTCAGTCTGAGTGAGATCCTTTCTGGATAAAGTAATCTTGGTTGTAGATTTTACTGCTTCATCATTGTAAGAATGTCCTGCCATTCCCTTCTGGATTCAATAGGCCATATTGAAAGATCATTTGTTGTCCCTATGGGTATCTGTTTCTATGTTTTTGGAGGTTTTCCTTTGTTGTTTTTAGTATTTTCTGTTTGTGCTTATTTTTTGTTAGTTTGGTTAATATGTGTCTTGGGGTGTTTTATATTGTGTTTATCCTGTTTGAGACTCTCTGGAATTCTTAGGCATAAGTGGTTATTTCCTTCTTCCTTATGGGAAGTTTTTGAATATTATATCTCAGCATTTTCTCATGGTCTTTCTTTTAGTCCTCTTCTTCTAGGACACCTATGATTTGGATATTGAGGTATTTAAAATTGTTCAGATGTTTCTAAGGCTGTCTTCATTTATTTTTATACTTTTTTTTTCCCTTTTTTATTTTGCTTGTTTATCTGCTTCACTTATTTCCACCAGCCTATCTTCCCCTTCACTTATCCTTTCTTCTGCCTCATTTACTCTACTGTTGGTGCCCCCCAGAGTGTTTCTTTTCTTTTTTAATGTTAGTTATTGAATTCCTTATTATTGATTGATGCTTATTTATTTCTTCTAGGTCCTTGTTAAACACGACTGCATCATCTCAATCCTTGTCCATAGTCTATTTATCCGTAACTCCACTTTGTTTTCAAGATTTTGGATCATCTTTAGAATCACTGTTGTGATTGTTTATTTTCTGATAAACTCCCCCACTCCTCTTTTGTTTTGTTTGGTGGATTTTTATTATGTCCTTTTCGGTTCAGTTCAGTTCATTTCAGTCGCTCAGTCGTGTCCGACTCATTGCAACCCCATGAACCGCAGCACGCCAGGCCTCCCTGTCCATCACCAGCTACTGGAGTTCACTCAGACTCATGTCCATTGAGTCAGTGATGCCATCCAGCCATCTCATCCTCGGTTGTCCCCTGCTACTCCTGTCCCCAATCCCTCCCAGCATCAGAGTAATTTCCAATGAGTCAACTCTTTGCATGAGGTGGCCAAAGTATTGGAGCTTCAGCTTTAGCATCATTCCTCACAAAGAAATCCCAGGGTTGGTCTCCTTCAGAATGGACGGGTTGGATCTACTTGCAGTCCAAGGGACTCTGAAGAGTCTTCTCTAACATCACAGTTCAAAAGAATTAATTCTTCGGCACTCAGCCTTCTTCACAGTCCAACTTTTACATCCATACATGACCACAGGAAAAACCATAGCCTTGACCAAATGGACCTTGGTCGGCAAAGTAATGTCTCTACTTTTGAATATGCTATATAGGTTGGTCATAACTTTTCTTCCAAGGAGTAAGTGCCTTTTAATTTCATGGTTGCAGTCACCATCTGCAGTGATTTTGGAGCCCAGGAAAATAAAGTCTGACACTGTGTCCACTGTTTCCCCATCTGTTTCCCATGAAGTGATGGGACCGGATGCCATGATCTTCGTTTTCTGAATGTTGAGCTTTAAGCCAACTTTTTCACTCTCCTCTTTCACTTTCATCAAGAGGCTTTTTAGCTTCTCTTCACTTTCTGCCATAAGGGTGGCGTCATCTGCATATCTGAGGTTATTGATATTTCACCTGGCAATGTTGATTCCAGCTTGTGTTTCTTCTAGTCCAGCGTTTCTAATGATGTGCTCTGCATATAAGTTAAATAAGCAGGGTGACAATGTACATCCTTGGCGTACTCCTTTTCCTTTTTGGAACCAGTCTGTTGTTCCACGTCCAGTTCTAACTGTTGCTTCCTGACCTGCATACAGATTTCTCAAGAGGCAGGTCAGGTGGTCTGGTATTCCTATCTCTTTCAGAATTTTCCACAGTTTATTGTGATCCACACAGTCAAAGGCTTTGTCATTGTCAATAAAACAGAAATAGATTTTTTTTTCTGGAATTTTCTTGCTTTTTTCCATGGTGGGTTTTATCCTGTCCCTTTACCTGCTGGATATGTCTCTGCTTTTTTAAATTTTGTTTACACTTCTGCATTTCACGTCCCCTTTCTGCAAGCTGGAGGGTCATGATTGCTCTAAATTGTGGAGTCTTCTCCCTCTGCATGGAGTTGGACCAGCAGCATTTGATGGTTTCCTCATTGGGGGATCATGTGTCTCTGTTCTGTTAGATTAAGGTGGATCTCTTCTTTCTGGATGGTTTATTGTGTATATGGGTTGACATGGCTTTGAGCACCCTGTCTTTTCATATTCAGGTTTGTTTTCCTATTTTGCTGGAAGATGAGTGTGGTGTGCCCTGGACTGGAGTTGGTTCTTACGTGGAGTTTGGTTTCAGTGTAGGTATGGACACTTTGGGGTAGATTCTTGTCAATTTGGATTTGGATTTCTATGATGATCTAAAATTGTTGAGTCAAGCCACTTGCCTCTGGGTTTCTGTCCTTCTCTTGCTGTAGCTTCAAGACTTCTCCATCCTCACAGAACAGAAGACAGAATCCCGGGGTTAATGCTGAAATGACCTTCTACATTCAGAAACACCCAGAGAGATTCACAGAGTCATATAGACAAGAGAAGAGGGAGGAGGGAGACAGAGGTGACCCATAGTAGAAAAAGGAGAGTCAAAAGGAAAGAATAATAAATCCTGTAATCAAATCCCTAAGAAAAATGGATACTAAAAATTAGATTTTTAATGGTGCAAATTGATAAATATAAAAAAGCAAAGATTAAAATCCTGTAATAAAATTAAATTTTCAAAAATATAATATAAAAAATGCAAAACAAAATCAATCACAAAAATTTTAAAAATATATAATGGAATTTTTAAAACATTTTTCTTTTTTAAAAGAGAAATAATAGTAAGTTATAAAAGTGAAAATTAAATAAGTAATAAAGAACTAAAATTTAAAAAAAATTATTAAGTAATATTAGTAAAAATATATCAAAGAATTTCTCTGGAACTGTTGTGGGCAGTGTGAGAATAACTCAATGTTAGATACTCCCTTGTTTCAGTTTGTACTTGTCCTCAAAGTCTACAGTTACCTTTCAAATGTACAGTCTCACCTAAACTGCTGAGTTTTAATCTGCTGCACCTGTCTTTTCTGGGCCACTTCACTCTTTTTTTTTCTTAGTTTGGCTTCCTCTCTTTTCATGTATCTTCCGTGTTTAATTTCTACCCTGATAGTAGGAGCAAAGTTGGGCATTTATTTATTCTCACTTGTTCAGTTGTGCTGTTGGGAGGGAGGAATGCTACAAAAAAATATCATTGGCATGTGTGGGAAGTGCTCACAGTGGAGGGACCATACTGGGTTTGCCACAGCCCAAGGCAGCATGTGTTTCCCAGTTCTACATTGCTCAAGCTCCAGGCCCCTTTGCAAGTGTTCTATCCCAACTGGCCCGTGCATTTCATGCACTTCCCTGGTCCAAGTTACTTAGGCGTTCGGGTACACTGGAAGGACACAGACCTAGGTAGACTGCGTGTTTTGTGCTCTTCCAAGGACCAAGCCACTCAAGTGACCAGATGTTCAACACCTGCACTGATCTAGCTGGGCCATATATTTTATGCATCTCCTCAGTACCAAACATTCAGTTTCCCAGTTTTGTCAGGGGGCCACAGTCCCTGGTGTGCCATGTGTTTCCTCTGGGGAACTGACCTGAGGCTCTGCCAGTCCTGGACAATGTGAACCATTTAGGATCCTAGAGGAAGATGTGATTAGCAACTGAAATTCTGCCCAAAGTTTGGTCAGAGATGCCATCTCTGGCTGAGACTGCAGCTGTCCCATACCTTTTGGCTCTGGCTGTCACGCACATGCCTCTCTTCCTCTGAGGATGAAGGAACATGAATGACAGCAGGGTTGCTCTCTTTTGGTATTCACTAAGATTCAATCACTTTTCCTGTGAGGGTTCCAGGGGTCACTGAGTGGGATTAGAGCCTTCCACAAAAAAAGGTGTATTTCTTTTTTTTTTTTTTTCTTTTATTTGTCTTACTGGCACTTGCACTCTTTGGGTTTTTATGTCACATTAGCCCTGTTAGATTGTCCTCAGGGCACTTAAGCCCAAGCCGCAGTCCAAAGAGCAAAGATGTAGCCCATGCCTTCATGCCTAGCCTCCAATTAATGCTGATAGACAGGAGTATCTGAACCACTTCTCTGATGATAATTGTGGTTAGGTGTTTTTTTTTTTTTTTTCCTTCTGGTTGTGTTGCCCTCTGAAAGTCCAAATCTCCCAACACAATCCACCTTGAGAGTGTCTCCTATTGTGTGGAAGCTTTTCTTCCTTCATGACTCCCTCCCCAGGATGGGTCCCCATCCATAAATCCTGTGTCTTTCTTTTCACTTCTTGTCATATGCCTTTTCGAAGTGACTGGGTTGCCTTTCTGGGTGCCTGGTGTCCTGCCTCAGGATTCAAAGTTGTCTTGTGGAAATTGCTCCGCATTCAGACGTTATTTTGATGAATTTTTGGGGAAGAAAGTGGTCTTCTCGTCCTATTCCTCTGCCACTTTGGGACCACCTATAACCTAATTTTGCCTTTCTAAAAGCACCAGCATTTTTTAAAATATAATCTTAGATAATTTAAATTTTTGAATCCAATTTTAAAAATTATTTATACTGTACTTTTGAGAGTCTAGTCTCTGTTCTAGGTTTTTAATGTTTCCTTCTGGTATTTGTCATTTATTGTGTACCTTTGAAAGTCTAATAGTATCCATTTTTCACTTGAGATTTGATAGCTGGCTTCATTGTTGTCTTCCCATTTGGCTCTCCCTTTTCTCCTCCTTATCACCTTTACCTCCCTTCTCTCTCTTCTCGTTTTTATATATAACTCTGTTAATCTTTTAGCTATTCCTTGTAGTGAAGACTTGTTTCACCATTTACTTAGGGGTTTTGCCTTCTGGCCTGTATGAATAATGCTACTGTATTAGGGGAACCAATCAGAAGATGGAGGCTCAACTCCAGAGCCTCAGACCATTATTGAACTCCTGACCCCAGGTAACATTAATAGATGAGAGTCCACCACAAAGCCTTCATACCTATGCTTACAACAAGCTTCACCCAAGAGCCAGCAAGCTCCAATACAAAGCACGCCTTGCTAATCCTTCAGCAAAAGAGGAGTACAACCATGAACATTAGAGACAGGCTGTCCAGAGCCATAACAAACACATAGACATCCAATAACACACTAGTGGACATTATATTGCCCTCCAGAGGGACTAGATCTAGCTCCATCCACCAGAACAAAGACACAAGTTCCCCATCCAGGAAACCTTCACTAGCCACTGGTCCAACTCCAATCAAAGGAAGTAGACTGTACATTTAAGACTGGCATGCTGTGATTCATGGGGTCACAAAGAGTTAGTCACGACTGAGCGACTGAACTGAACTGAACTGATGATCCTCTTCTCAGACGGTAAAGCATCTGCCTGCAATGTGGGAGAAACGGGTTCGATTCCTGGGTCGGGAAGATCCCCTGGAGAAGGAAATAGCAATCCACTCTAGCACTCTTTTTGGAAAATCCCAGGGACGGAGGAGCCTTATAGCCTACAGTCCATGGAGTCACAAAGAGTCAGACACGACTGAGAAACTTCACTTTCACTTTCACTCTTACCCTCTAGCCTGCAGAAAATGAAAACTCCAAACACAGCAATATAAACAAAATGAAGAAACAGAAATATTCATCAGGTTAATAAGCATGACTAGAGTTAACCAAATCAAATGCACAAAAAAGGAAGTAAGTAGTATACTTGGAAAAAAAAAAAATCGGAATAGTGATAGTAAAGATGATCCGAAATCTTGAAATCAAAATGGAGTTACAGGTAATAGATGAGAGATGTTGATAATATGCAAAAGACGTTTAACAAAGACCTAGAAGTAAAGAAGAGTTAATCAGTAATGAAGAAAGAAATAATGATGTAAAAAAGTTAAGTTAATCAGTAATAAAGTAAAGAGAGTTAATTTAGTAACTAAGAGTAAAAACATTGTGCAAGGAAGCAACAGAGTAGCAGACTGCAAAGAATAGATAAATGAACTGGAAGAGAGGATACTGGACATAAATGAAGCAGAGCAGAAAAGTGAAAAAATAAAAAGGAAAGAGGACATTCTCAAGAGACCTCCAGGAAAATGGTAAACATTCCAACATTAGAATCATAGGTGAGTCATACACATGTATTCCTGTGGCTGATTCATGTTGATGAAGGGCAAAAACTTTCACAATATTGCAAAACAATGATTACACAATTAGAATAAATTAATTTTAAAGCCATAACAACAAACTCACAGCAGACATTATCTTCAATTATGACAAATTGGAAAAATTTCCTTTAAAATTGGGAGCAAGTTAAGAGTGTCCACTCTCACCACACAGTTTTGGAAATCCTTGCCACAGCAATAAGAGAATGAAAAGAAATAAAGGGAATCCGAATGGTGAAAGAAGGATTAAGAATCTCAGTCTTTGCAAATTGCATGATGCTCCACATAGAAATCCCTAAAGATGTCAACAGAAAATTACTAGACCTAATCAATAAGCGAAATAATTAACAAGATATAAACATACCTATAGGTCAGTGTTCATTATAGCATTATTTACATTTGCCTAGACATGGAAGCAATCTAAATTTATATTGACAGATGAATGGATAAAGAAGCTGAGGTATGTATGCAAATGGCATACTGTTCAGCCAGAAAAAGGATTGTATTTGAGTTGGTCCTAATGAGGTAGGTAAACCTAGAGCCCATTATACAAAGTGGAGTCAATCAGAAATAGAAAAAGAAATATCATATAGTAACACATATATTTGGTATCTAAAACAATGGTAGTGATGAATCTGTTCATAGAGCAGCAATGGAGGCACAATCATAGAGAATAGTCTTGCATACAGACAGTAAGAGAACAAGAGGGACAGATGAATGAGGAGAGTATCAAGGAAGCATAAACACTAACATAGGTAAATAGACAACCAGCAGGAATTTTCGGTATGAGTCAGGAAATTTAAACTGGGACTCTGTAACTACTGAGAGGAGTGGGAATGGGTTGCAAGTAGGAGGGAGGTATATGTACATGTATACATATCAGTTCAGTTCAGTCACTCAGTCGTGTTGCCAGGTCTCCTTGTCCATCACCAACTCCCTGAGTTCACTAAGATTCATGCGCATCACCTCAGTTATGTCCTTCAGCCATCTCATCCTCTGCCATCCCTTTATCCTCCTGCCCTCAATCCCTCGCAACATCAAAGTCTTTTCCAATGAGTCAACTCTTGGCATGAGGTAGCCAAAGTAGTGGAATTTGAGCTTTAGCATTATTCCTTCCAAAGAAATCCCAGGGGTGATCTTCGGAATGGACTGGTTGGATCTCTTTGCAGTCCAAGGAACTCTCAACAGTCTTCTCCAATGCCACAGTTCAAAAGCATCAAATCTTCTGTACTCAGCCTTCTTCACAGTCCAACTCTCACATCCATACATGACTACTGGAAAAACCATAGCCTTGATTAGACGGAACTTAGTCAGCAAAGTAATGTATCTGCTTTTGAATATGCTATCTTGGTTGGTCATAACTTTTCTTCCAAGGAGTAAGGTTTTTTTTTTTTTTTTAATTTTATGGCTGCAATCACTGTCTGCAGTGATTTTGGAGCCCCCCCACCCCAAATAAAGCCTGACACTGTTTCCACTGTTTCCCCATCTATTTCCCATGAAGTGATGGGATAGGATGCCATGATCTCAGTTTTCTGAATGTTGAGATTTCGGCCAACTTTTTCACTCTCCTCTTTCACTTTCATCAAGAGGCTTTTTGGTTCCTCTTCAGTTTCTGCCATAAGGGTGGTGTCATCTGCATATCTGAGGTTATTGATATTTCTCCCAGCAATCTTGAGTCCAGGTTATGTTTCTTCCAGTCCAGCGTTTCTCATGATGTACTCTGCATATAAGTTAAATAAGCAGGGTGACAATATACAGCCTTGATGTACTCCTTTTCATATTTGGTATCAGTCTTTTGTTCCATGACCAGTTCAAACTGTTGCTTCCTGACCTGCACACAGATTTCTCAAGAAGCAGATCAGGTGATCTGGTATTCCTATCTGAGAATTCTCCCATTTTATTGTGATCCATACAATCAATGGCTTTGGCAAAGTCAATAATGCAGAAATAGATGTTTTTCTGGAATGCTCTTGCTTTTTCCATGATCCAACGGATGTTGGCAATTTGATCTCTGGTTCTTCTGCCTTTTCTAAAATCAGCTTGAACATCAGGAAGTTCATGGTTCACGTATTGCTAAAATCTGGCATGGAGAATTTTGAGCATTACTTTACTAGCATGTAATGGTTAATTTATGTTGATGTGTGACATAAACACAAGCAATATTGTAAAGGAACTTTTAATCAATTAAAATAAAAATTCAAAATAGAAAAAAATAAAATCAACCCACAGAAATCTCTTGCATTTCTATACACAAAAAAATGAAAAAAAAAATCAGAAGGAGGAAACAATCCCATTCACCATAGCAACAAAGAGTTAAATACTAGGAAATAAATTTGCCTAACATAGCTCTATATAAAAAAAAAATAGCTCTATATACAAAAGTTTAAGACACTGATGAAAGAACTCTGAGATGGTACTAATAGAGAGGAAAATATAGCATGTTCATATAATGGAAAAAACAGTAGAATGAAAATAAGTATAGTAGTCAAAAGAGTTTATAGATTCAATAAAAACCCTATCAAACTACCAATGGTATATTTCACAAGAACTAGAACAAATATTTTGACACTATGTATGAAAACAAAGAAGACCACTAACCAAAGTACTGCTGAGAATTGTACACATGGAGGACAGAAATGGTATGGATTTAACAGAAGCAGAAGATACTAAGAAGAGGTAGCAAGAATACATAGAAGAATTGTACATAAAAGATCGTCACAACCCAGATATCATGATGGTGTGATCACTTACCCAGAGCCAGACATCCTGGAATGTGAAGTCAAGTTCTTAGAAAGCATCACTACGAACAAAGCTAGTAGAGATGATGGAATTTCAGTTGAGATGTTTCAAATCCTGAAAGATGATGCTGTGATAGTGCTGCACTGAATATGCCAGCAAATTTGGAAAAATCAGCAGTGGCACAGGACTGGAAAAGGTCAGTTTTCATTCCAATCCCAAAGAAAGGCAATGCTAAATAATGCTCAAACTACCGCACATTTACACTCATCTCATAACCTAGCAAAGTAATGCTCAAAATTCTCCAAGTCAGGCTTCAGCAATATGTGAACCGTGAACTTCCTGATGTTCCAGCTGGTTTTAGAAAAGGCAGAGGAAGCAGAGATCAACTTGCCAACATCCGTTGGATCATGGAGAAAACAAGAGAGTTCCAGAAAAATATTTATTTCTGCTTTATTGACTATGCCAAAGCTTTTAACTCTGTGGATCACAATTAATGTGGAAAATTCTGAAAGAGATGAGAGTACCAGACCACCTGACCTGCTTCTTGAGAAACCTATATTGGGGTCAGGAAGCAACAGTTAGAACTGGACATAGGACAACAGATTAGTTTCAAATAGAAAAAGGAGTACGCCAAGGCTGTGTATTGTCACCCTGCTTATTTAACTTATATGCAGAATACATCATGAGAAACGCTGGACTGAAAGAAACACAAGCTGGAATCAAGATGGCCTGGAGAAATATCAATAACCTCAGATATGCAGATGACACCACCCTTATGGCAGAAACTGAAGAGGAACCAAAAAGCCTCTTGATGAAAGTGAAAGAGGAGAGGGAAAAAGTTGGCCGAAATCTCAACATTCAGAAAACTGAGATCATGGCATCCTATCCCATCACTTCATGTGAAATAGATGGGGAGACAGTGAAAACGGTGTCATACACTACTTTTTTGGGCTCCAAAACCACTGCAGATGGTGATTGCAGCCAAGGAATTAAAAGACGCTTACTCCTTGGAAGAAAACTTATGACCAATCTAGATAGCATATTCAAAAGCAGAGACATTACTTTGCAAACAAAGGTCCATCTAGTCAAGGCTATGGTTTTTCCAGTGGTCATGTATGGATGGATGTGAGTGTTGGAATGTGAAGAAGGCTGAGCACTGAAGAATTGATTCTTTTGAACTCTGGTGTTGGAGAAGACTCTTTAGAACTGTTGGACTGCAAAGAGATCCAAACAGTCCATTCTGAAGGCAATCAGCCCTTGCATTTCTTTGGTGGGAATGATGCTGAAGCGGAAACTCCAGTACTTTGACCACCTCATGCGAAATGTTGACTCATTGGAAAAGAATCTGATGCTGGGAGGGATTGGATGCAGGAGGAGAAGGGGACGACAGATGATGAGATGGCTGGATGGCATCACTGACTCGATGCATGTGAGTCTGTGTGAACTCCAGGAGTTGGTGATGGACAGAGAGGCCTGGTGTGCTTCAATACATGGGGTCACAAAGAGTCGGACATGACTGAGCAACTGAACTGAACTGAATATACATGTTTCAGTGCTGTCCTCTCAAATCATCCCACACTCATTTTTTCATACATCGACCAAAACTCTGTTCTTTACATCTGTGTCTCTTTCTCTGCCTTGCATTTAGTGTCGTCCTAGCCATGTTTCTAAATTCTATGTATATATGTGTTAAGTTACAGTTTTGGTGTTTCACTTTAGGACTTATCTGTATAATACACTCCAGTTTCAACCAATTCATTAGAACTGCCTCAAATGCATTCTCTTTTATAGGTGGGTAATATTCCATAGTGTATGTGTACCACCATTTCCTTCTCCATTCATCTTCCAATGACCATTTGGTTGTTTCCTTGCCCTAGCTATTGTAAACAGTGCTGCAGTTAATACTGGGGTACATATATCTCTTTCAATTCTGGTTTCCTCAGTGTGTATGCCCAGTAATGAGATTTCTGGGTCATAGTACAGTTCTACCTCCAGTTTTTTTTAAGCAACCTCCACACGTTTTTAAAAGCCACTCCACTCTATAGTGGCTGTACTAGTTTGCATTTCCACCAACAGTATAAGAGGATTCCCTTTTCTCCAAACCCTTTAACACTTGCTCTTTGTAGAATTTTGATGTTAGACATATGACAAGGGTGAGATGACACCTCGTTTTGGTTTTGATTTGATTTCTCTGATAATGAGTAATGTTGGGCATATTTTAATGGGTTTGTTAACCATCTATGTATCTTTTTTGGAGAAATATCTTTTTAGTTCTTTGGTCCACTTTTTGATTGGATCAATTATTTTTCTTTTATTGAGCTGCATGTGTTGCTTGTATATTTTGGACATCCATTTTTTGTCAATCATTTCATTTGTTATTATTTTCTCCCACTCTTAAAGCTGCCTTTTTTGCATTGCATATACTTTCCTCCCTAGTACAAAAGTATTTAAATGTAGTTAAGTCTCATTTGTTTATCCTTGTTTTTATTTCCATTATTCTGGGTAAGTGGGTCTAGAGATCTTACTGTGATTTATGTCACAGTGTGTTCTCCCTATGTTTTCTTTTAAAATATTTATATTTTCTGGTATTACATTTAGATTATTAATTCATGTTGAATTTATTTTTGTGTATGGTGTTATAAAATGTTCTTGTTTCATTCTTTTACATGTGATTGACCAATTTTCCCAGCGCCACTTGTTAAAGAGATTTTTTTTTTTTCTGTATTGTATATCTGTGCCTCCTTTGTTAAAAATAAGGTGTCCATAGGTGTGTGGAATTATCTCTGAGTTTCCTATTCTGTTCTATTGATCTATATTTCTGTCTTGGTGCAAGTACCATACTATCTTGATGACTGTAGGTTTGTAGCATTATCTGAAGTTAGGTTGGTTGGTTCCTTAAGTTTCATTGTTCTTTCTTGAGATTGTTTTAGCTATTTGAGGCTTTTGTGTTTGTATGCAAATTGTTAAATAATTTGTCTGTTAACATGCAATATTTTTTTCTAGCTCTGTGGAAAATAATGTTGATAGCTTTCTAGAAATTGTGTTGAGTCTATAGATTTCTTTGGATAATGTGTTCATTTTCACTATATTGATTCTTCCAACCCATGTTCCCTCTATTGGTGCCATCTTTGATTTATTTCCTCAGTATGTTATAATCTTCTATATAAAGATCTTTTGTTTCTTTAAGTAAATTTATTCTAAGTATTTTATTATTTTCATTTCAATGGCAATTATTTTTTTCTTTTCTTAATTTCTCTTTCTGTTTTCCCATTGATAGTGTATAGGAATGCAAATGATTTTTGTGTATTAATTATATATGCTGCAACTTTACTATATTCATAGACTAGCTCTAGTAGTTTTCTGGTGGTATTTCAGGGTTTCCTATGTAGAGGATGTAGTCATCAACAAACAAAAGAGGTTTTGCTTCCTCTTTTCCAATCTGGATTGCTTTAATTTCTCTTTCTTCACTGCTTTCAAAACTATGTTGAGTAGCAGTGGTAAAAGTGGTCACCCTTGTCTTATTCCTGACTTGAGAGGAAATTATTTTAATTTTTAACCATTGAGGATAAAGTTTGCTGTGGGTTTCTCATATATGGCTTTTATTAAGTTGAGGTATGTTCCCTCAAAGTCTGCTTTCTAAAGAGCTTTTATCATAAATGGAAGTTGAATTTTGACAAAAGCTTTCTCTATATCTATTGAGATAATCATTAGGTGTCTATATTTCAATTTGTTAATATGGTGTATGACATTGATTTGTTAATATTGAAGAATCCTTGCATCCTTGGAATAAAGCCCATTTGGTCATGATACATGATCTTTTAAATATGTTGCTGGATTCTGTTTGCTAAATTTTTAATGAGGATTTTTGCTTCTATATTCATCAGTGAGATTGACCAGTAGATTTTACTCTTGTGTGTGTGGCATCTTTGTTTTGTTTTGCTATTAGGGTGATGGTGGCCTCATAGAACAAGTCTGGCAGATTAGTGGAATTTTCTGGAAGAGTTTCAGTAGCATAGGTGTTAGTTCTTCTCTAAATTTTTGGTAGAATTCACCTGTGAAACCATCTAGTTCTAGGCATTTTAAGCAGATTTGGGGTTATGATGTCAATTTCATGCCTCTGATGAGTCTGTTAAGATTTTCTATTTATTCCTGCTTCAGTTTTGGAAGGTTATAATTTTTTTTCAGAATTTTCCCATTTCTTCCAAGTTGTCCACATTGTTGGCATATAGTTGTTCATAGTCATCTCTTATGATCTTTTATATTTCTGTGTTGCTAGTTGTGATTTTTCCATCTTCATTTCTAATTTAATGCATTTGATTCCCCCCCCCCTTTCTTTCTTAAAATGAGTCTGACTATTGGTTTATCTATTTTATTTAACTTCTCCACAGCTAGCTTTTAGTTTTATTGACTTTTGCTATCATCTCCTTCATTTATTTTTCACTTATTTCAGCTCTGAATTTTCCCTGGTAGCTGAGATGGTAAAACCCCTGCCTGTGATGCAGGAGACCTGGGTTCTATCCCTGGGTCAGGAAGATCCCGTAGAGAAGGAAATAGCAACCCACTCCAGTATTCTTGCCTGGATAATTCCATGGACAGAGGAGCCTAGTAGGCTACAGCCCATGGGATTGCAAAGAGTCAGACATGACTAAGAAACTTCAATTCATTTCACTTCACTTCACCCCTACACAGACATTTTTTTTTCTTTTTCTTCTGTTTTCTGGTCATTTTAGGTATAAAATTAGAATGTTTATCTGATATTTTTCTTGTTTCTTGATGTAGGATTATATTGCTATACATCTCCCTCTTCGCATTGATCATACCTAATTCTATTGTGCATGTTTTTTTTATGATTTATTATTTTCTGAGGTTTCTTAGGATTTACTCCTTTCATATATAACATGAAACAGTGTTAATTATATTAGTTACATTGCATATTATATCCCTGATATTTATCTTTATTACCTATTTATCTTTTTTACTTACAATACTGTACTGGTTTTGCCACACATTGTGTTTGTTGTGTTTTCATGTTTTTTTTTTTTTCTACATATATTTTGATTTTCTTTTCTTTTTTTTTATTTTTTAAAAGTTTATTTATTTTAATTGGAGGCTAAAATATTGTCGTGGTTTTGCCATACATCAACTTCAATCAGCTATGGGTGTATATGTGTCCCATCAACCCGAACCTTCTTCCCACCTCCCTCTATATCCCACCACTCAGGGTTGTCCCAGAGCCCGAGGTCTGGGTGCCCTGCTTGATATATCTACTTTGCACTGGTCATGTATTTTACATATGGCAATATACACATTCCAATGCTATTCTGACAAATCTTCCCACCCTCACCTTCTCCCACATATTCCAAAAGTCTCTTTCTACAGTTGTGTTCCTTTTGCTGTCTTGTATATAGGGTCTTACTTACCGTTTTTCTAAATCCAATATATTTATGAACTGCTGTCTATGGGGTCGCACAGAGTCAGACACGACTGAAGCGACTTAGCAGCAGCAGCAGCATAAATTAATACACTGTATTGGTGTTTCTCTTTCTGACTTACTTCATTCTGTATAATAGGTTCCAGTTTATCCACCTCTTTTGAACTGACTCAAATGCTTTCTTTTTTTATAGCTGAGCAACATCCCATTGTGTATATGTACCACAACTTCCTTATCTATTTGCCTACTGATGGACTTTTAGGTTGCTTCCATATCATAGTTATTCCAAATAGTGCTGCAATGAACACTGAGGAACAGGTGTTTCTTTCAATTCTGATTTCCTCAGTGTGTATGCCAGCAGTAAGATTACTGGGTCATATGGCAGTTCTAAAGGAGATCAGTTCTGGGTGTTCCTTGGAAGGACTGATGTTGAAGCTGAAACTCCAACACTTTGGCCACCTGATGTGAAGAGCTGACTCATTTGATTAGACCCTGATGCTGGGAAAGATTGAGGGCAGGAGGAGAAGGGAATTAGAGGATGAGGTGTTTGGATGGCATCACTGACTCAATGGACATGAAATTGGGTAAACTCCAGGTGTTGACAGGGAAGACTTGTATGCTGTAGTTCATGGGGTCACAAAGAGCCGGATTCCACTAAGCAGCTGTACTGAACTGAAGTGAACTGCATAATGGCAGTTCTATTTCCACTTTTTAAAGGAATCTCTACTCCGTTGTCTGTAATGACTTTACTAGTTTGCATTCAAACCAACAGTGCAAGAGTGTTCCATTTTCTCCACACCCTCTCAAGAAGTTATTGACTGTAGACTTTTTGATGGCAGCCATGATGACCAGCGAGAGATGGTACCTCATTATGATTGATTGCCATTTGCATTTTTCGAGAGTGAGAGATATTGAGCACATTTTCATGTGTTTGTTAGCCATCTGTATATCTTCTTTTGAGACACCTCTGTTTAGTTCTCTTGGCAATTATTTGGTTGGGTTATATATTTTTCTGGAAATGAGCTGCTTGTATATTTTGGAGACTAATTCTTTGTCAGTTGCTTTATTTGCTATTATTTTCTCCCATTCTCAGGGCTACTTTTTCACCTTGCTTACAGTTTCCTTGGATTCACATAACCTTTTATGTTTATTAGGTCCAATTTGTTTATATTTGCTTTTATTTCCTTTACTCTGTGAGATGGATCACTGGGGATCCTCTTGTGATTTATGTCAAAGTGTTCTACCTATTTTTTCCTCAAACGGTTTGTCACTTCTGGCCTTAAATTTTGTCTTAATCCATTTTGAGTCTCTCTTTTTTTTAATTTTTATTTTTACTTTATTTTACTTTACAATGCTATATTGGTGTTGCCATACATTGACATGAATCCATCACAAATGTACATGTGTTCCCAAACATGAATCCCCCTCCCATCTCCCTCCCCACATCATCCCTCTGGATCATCCCCATGCACCAGCCCCATGCATGTTGGATCCTGCATCGGACATAGACTGGCGATTAAATTCTTACATGATAGTATACATGTTTCAAAGCCATTCTCCCAAATCATCCCACCCTCTCCCTCTCCCTCTGAGTCCAAAAGTCTGCTCTACACATCTGTGTCTTTTTTGCTATCTTGCATACAGTGTCATCATTGCCATTTTTCTAAATTCCATATATATGTGTTAGTATACTGTATTGGTGTTTATCTTTCTGGCTTACTTCACTCTGTATAATCGGCTCCAGTTTCATCCACCTCATCACAACTGATTCAAATGTATTCTTTTTAATAGCTGAATAATACAGCATTGTATATATGAACCACAGCTTTCTTAACCATTCACCTGCTGATGGACATCTAGGTTGTTTCCATCTCCTGGCTATTATAAACAGTGCTGCGATGAACATTGGGGTACATGTGTCTCTTTCAATTCTGGTTTCCTCGGTGTGTATGCCCAGTAGTGGGATTGCTGGGTCATATGGCAGTTCTACTTGCAATTTTTTAAGGAATTTCCACACTGTTTTCCATAGTAGTTGTACTAGTTTGCATTCCCACCAACAGTGTAGGAGGGTTCCCTTTTCTCCACACCCTCTCCAGCATTTATTGCTTGCAGACTTTTGGATTGCAGACATTCTGACTGATGTGAAATGGTACCTTATTGCGGTTTCGATTTGCATTTCTCTAATAATGAGTGATGTTGAGCATCTTTTCATGCGTTTGTTAGCCATCTGTATGTCTTCTTTGGGGAAATGTCTATTTAGTTCATTGGCCCATTTTTTGATAGGGTCGTTTATTTTTCTGGAATTGAGCTGCATAAGTTGCTTGTATATTTTTAAGATTAGTTGTTTGTCAGTTACTTCATTTGCTATTATTTTCTCCCATTCAGAAGGCTGTATTGTCACCTTGCTTATATTTCCCTTTGTTGTGCAGAAGCTTTTAATTTTAATTAGATACCATTTGTTTATTTTTTTGCTTTTATTTCCAGAATTCTGGGAGGTGGATCATAGAGGATCCTGCTATGATTTATGTCAGAGAGTGTTTTGCCTATGTTCTCCTCTAGGAGTTTTATACTTTCTGGTCTTACATTTAGATCTTTAATCCCTTTGAGTTTATTTTCGTGTGCGGTGTTAGAAAGTGATCTAGTTTCATTCTTTTACAAGTGGTTGACCAGTGTTCCCAGCACCACTTGTTAAAGATATTGTCTTTACTCCATTGTATATTCTTGCCTCCTTTGTCAAAGATAAGGTGTCCATAGGTGTGTGGATTTATCTCTGGGCTGTCTATTTTGTTCCATTGATCTATCTTTCTGTCTTTGTGCCAGTACCATACTGTCTTGAACTGTGGCTTCGTAGTAGAGCCTGAAGTCAGGCAAGTTGATTCCTCCAGTTCCATTCTTCTTGCTCAAGATTGCTTTAACTATTCGAGGTTTTTGTATTTCTATACAAATCTTGAAATTATTTGTTCTAGTTCTGTCAAAAATATCGCTTGTAGCTTGATAGGGGTTGCATTGAATTTGTAAATTGCTTTGGGTAGTATACTCATTTTCACTATATTGATTCTTCCGATCCATGAACATGGCATATTTCTCCATCTATTAGTGTCCTTTTTGATTTCTTTCATCACTGTTTTACAGTTTTCTATATATAGGTTTTAGTTTCTTTAGGTATATATACTCCTAAGTATTTTATTCTTTTCGTTGCAATGGTGAATGGAATTGTTTCCTTAATTTCCTTTTCTACTTTATCATTATTAGTGTATAGGAATGCAAGGGATTTCTGTGTGTTGATTTTATATCCTGCAACTTTACTATATTCATTGATTAGTTCTAGTAATTTTCTGGTGGAGTCTTTAGGGTTTTCTATGTAGAGGATCATGTCATCTGCAAACAGTGAGAGTTTTACTTCTTCTTTTCCAATTTGGATTCCTTTTATTTCCTTTTCTGCTCTGATTGCTGTGGCCAAAACTTTCAGAACTATGTTGAATAGCAGCGGTGAAAATGGGCACCATTGTCTTGTTCCTGACTTTAGGGGAAATGCTTTCAATTTTTCACCATTGAGGATAATGTTTGCTGTGGTTTTGTCATATATAGCTTTTACTATGTTGAGGTATGTTCCTTCTATTCCTGCTTTCTGGAGAGTTTTTATCATGAATGGATGTTGAATTTTGTCAAAGGCCTTCTCTGCATCTATTGAGATAATCATATGGCTTTTATTTTTCAATTTTTTGATGTGAATAACATTGATTGGTTTGTGGATATTTAAGAATCCTTGCATCCCCGGGATAAAGCCCACTTGGTCAAGGTGTATGATCTTTTTAATGTGTTGTTGGATTCGGATTGCTAGAATTTTGTTGAGGATATTTGCATCTATGTTCATCAGTGATATTGGCCTGTAGTTTTCTTTTTTTGTAGTGTCTTTGTCAGGTTTTGGCATTAGGGTGATGGTGGCCTCATAGAATGAGTTTGGAAGTTTACCTTCCTCTGCAATTTTCTGGAAGAGTTTGAGTAGGAAAGGTGTTAGCTCTTCTCAAAATTTTTGGTAGAATTCAGCTGTGAAGACATCTGGACCTGGACTTTTGTTTGCTGGAAGATTTCTGATTACAGTTTCAATTTCCGTGCTTGTGATGGGTCTGTTAAGATTTTCTATTTCTTCCCGGTTCAGTTTTGGAATAATGTACTTTTCTAAGAATTTATCCATTTCTTCCTTGTTGTCTATTTTATTGGCATATAGTTGCTGATAGTAGTCTCTTATGATCCTTTGTATATCTGTGTTGTCTGCTTTTATCTCTCTATTTTCATTTCTAATTTTATTGATTTGATTTTTCTCTCTTTGCTTCTTGATGAGTCTGGCTAATGGTTTGTCAATTTTATTTATCCTTTCAAAGAACCAGCTTGGCTTTGTTGATTTTTGCTATGGTCTCTATGGTTTTCTTTTGCATTTATTTCTGTCCTAATTTTTAAGATTTCTTTTTTTTTTAAGTTTTTAAGGCAAGTATCATATGATATTTCCTTTTTTTTAAGCTTTAAAATGTTTTATTTTTTATTTATTTATTTTTTAATTTTAAAATCTTTAATTCTTACATGTGTTCCCAAACATGAATTCCCCTCCCACCTTCCTTCTACTAACTCTGGGGTTCTCTAATTCTTCCTTTTCTAGTTGCTTTAGGTGTAGAGTTAGGTTATTTATCTGACTTTTTTCTTGTTTCTTGAGGTATGCCTGTATTGCTATGAACTTTCCTCTTAGCACTGCTTTTATAGTGTCCCACAGGTTTTGGATTTTTCTGTTTTCATGTTCATTAGTTTCTGTGAATAGCTTAGTTTCATTTTTGATTTCTTCTGTGATTTGTTGGTTATTCAGAAGTGTGTTGTTCAGCCTCCATATGTTGGAATTTTTAATAGTTTTTCTCCTGTAATTGAGATCTAATCTTAATGCATTATGGTCAGAAAAGATGGTTGGAATTATTCTGATTCTTTTAATTTATCAAGGTTAGATTTATGGCCCAGGATGTGATCTATCCTAGACAAGGTTCCATGAGAACTTGAGAAAAAAGATGAAATTCATTGTTTTGGGGTGAAATGTCCTATAGATATCAATTAGGTCTAACTGGTCTAATGTATCTTTTAAAGTTTGTGTTTCTTTGTTAATTTTCTGTTTACTTGATCTGTCCATAGGTGTGAGTGGGGTATTAAAGTCTCCTGCTATTGTGTTATTGTTAATTTTCCCTTTCCTACTTGTTAGCATTTGTCTTTCGTATTGTGGTGCTCCTATATTGGGTGCATATATATTTATAATTGTTATATCTTCTTCTTGGATTGATCCTTTAATCATTATATAGTGGCCTTCTATATCTCTTTTCACAGCCTTAATTTTAAAGTCTATTTTATGGGCTATGAGTATTGCCACTCCTGCTTTCTTTTGGTCTCTATTTGCATGGAATATCTTTTTCCAGCCCTTGTTTTGAGGTGGGTCACGTGTAAGCAGCATATAGAGGGGTCTTGCTTTTGTATCCACTCGGCCAATCTTTGTCTTTTGGTTGGGGCATTCAGCCCATTTACGTTTAAGGCAAATATTGATAAGTATGATCCCGTTACCATTTACTTTATTGCTTTGGGTTCAGGTTTATACACCCTTTTTGTGTTTCCTATCTAGATAATATCCTTTAGAATTTGTTGGAGGAGCTTTTTTGGTGGTGCTGAATTCTCTCAGCTTTTGCTTGTCTGTAAAGCTTCTGATTTCTCCTTCGTATTTAAATGAGATCCTTGCTGGGTACAGTAATCTGGGCTGTAGGTTATTTTCTTTCCTCACTTTAATTATGTCTTGCCATTCCCTCCTGGACTGAAGAGTTTCATTTGAAAGATCAGCTGTTATTCTTATGAGAATCCCCTTGTGTGTTATTTCTTGTTTTTCCCTTGCTGCTTTTAATATTTGTTCTTCGTGTTTGCTCTTTGTTAATTTGATTAATATGTGTCTTGGGGTGTTTTGCCTTGGGTTTATCCTATTTGGGACTCTCTGGGTTTCTTGGAACTGGGTGATTATTTCCTTGCCCATTTTAGGGAAGTTTTCAACTATTATCTCCTCAAGGATTTTCTCATGGTCTTTCTTTTGGTCTTCTTCTTCTGGGACTCCTATAATTTGAATGTGGGAGCTTTTCATATTGTCCTGGAGGTCTCTGAGATTGTCCTCATTTCTTTTAATTCGTTTCTCTTTTTTCCTCTCTGATTCATTTATTTCTACCATACTATTTCACTAATCCTATCTTCTGCCTCCATTATTCTACTATTTGTTGCCTCCAGAGTGTTTCTGACCTCATTTATTGTATTATCCTTTATATATTGACTCTTTTTTTATTTCTTCTAGGTCCTTGTTAAACCTTTCTTGCATCTTCTCAATCCTTGTTTCTAGGCTATTTATCTGTGATTCCATTTTGATTTCAGGATTGTGGATCATTTCCACTATTAATATTCGGAATTCTTTCTCAGGTAGATTCCCTATCTCTTCCTCTTTTGTTTGGTTTGGTGGGTATTTCTCCTGTTCCTTAACCTGCTGAGTATTCCTCTGTCTCTTCGTCTTGGTTATACTGCTGCGTTTGTGGTGGCCTTTTAATATTCTGGTAATTTGTGGAGTTCTCTTTATTATGGAGCTTCCTCACTGTGGGTGGGGTTGTATCAGTGGCTTGTCAAGGTTTCCTGGTTAGGGAGGCTTGTGTTGGAGTTCTGGATATGTGGAGCTGGGTTTCTTCTCTCTGGAGTGCAGTGGAGTGACCAGTAATGGGTTATGAGACGTCAAAGGTTTTAGAGTAGCTTTGAGCTGCCTGTATATTGAAGTTTAGGGGTGTGTTCCTGTGTTGATGGAGAATTTGCATGGTATGTCTTGCTCTGGAACTTGTTGGCCCTTTGATGGAGCTTGGTTTCAGTGTAGGTATGGAGGTGTTTGATGAGCTTCTTTTGTTTAATGTTCCCTGAATTCAGGAGTTCTCTGATGTTCTCAGATTTTTGACCTAAGCCTCCTGCTTCTGGTTTTCAGTTTTATTTTTACAGCAGCCTCTAGACTTCTGCATCTATTCAGCACTGATGATAAAACATCTAGGCTAAAGATTAAAAGTTTCTCCACATTGAGGGATGCCCAGAGAGGTTCACTGGGCTACATGGAGAAGAGAAGAGGGAGGGGGTAGTTAGAGGTGACTGGAATAAAATGTGGTGAGTTCTAAAGAGGAAAGAGCAAGCTAGCCAGTAGTCATTTCCTTATGTGCGCTCCACAGTCTGGACTGCTCAGAGGAATTTACGGAGTTATACAGGGAAGGGGAGAGGAAGGAAGTAGACATAGGTGGCCAGGAGGATAAGAGAGAGGAATGAAAAGGAGAGAGACAAATCCTGCCAGTAAGCAGTTCCTTAGGTGTTCTCCACTGTCTGGAACACACACAGGTTCACAGAGTTAGACAGAGAAAAGTTGGGGGAGGAGAGAGACAGAGGCCACCTGGTGGAGAAAAAGGAGAGTCCAAAGGAGGAGAGATTGGTCAAACCAGTAACCTCACTCTCAAGTAAAATTGGGCAGTGAAGTTTGGGTTTTTAAATGTACAAAATTGACAACAAAACCCAAAAAGCAAAGATTAAAAATCTAGAGTAGATGTTGGGTTTTCAAAAATTCAATATTAAAGAAAAGAAGCAGAAGGAAAAAAGAAAAAAGAAAAAAAAAAGCCACAAGGATTGTTAAAAAACACCAACAACAACCACATAAAGACTATGTATGGTGTTTGCCTTAAAAAAAAAAAGTCTCTTTTTTTTTGAAAAGTAATAGTAGGTTATAGAAATAAAAATTAGAAGACAAATAGAAGATTTAACAATTAAAAAAAAGTTAGAAAAGAAAAGAAGAAAGAAAAAAAGGAATGATTTTAAAAATAGTAATGATATATCTGCCCCTTCTCTGATGTTAAGGGCAGTGTGGGGTCACTTTCAAGGTGGTTCCCTCTGTTTAACTTCTTCTGTTTGCTGGTTTTTAGGCTCACTAGTTCAGTCGTGCTGTGGGGAGGGTTGGATGCTGCAAAAAAATAGCACTGTTGTGTGCATACAGTGTCTCAGTCCCACTTGACCTGTCCCTTCTCGCGGTGCACAAACTGCTTTGGCTCTATGAATCTCAGCCGGGAACCGTCTGAGGCCAGCCCTAGGGTGCGTGCACTTCCCCAGTCTAAGCTGCTCAGTTTTGGCGCTCAGGGAGCCCTCAGAGGCATAGATTCTCGGGTGGGACTGCGTTTTGTGTCCTTCCCAGGTCCAAGTAGCTCAGGAGTTTGGCGAGTGTGGTCGCTGTGACTTGTCACCTTTTCTGTCTCTGCTGCTTAGTTTTCTGGGTGTACCGCTGGCGCCCCTTGTGAGACTGACGGTGACTGTCCAACACCCCCAGAAGTCTTAGCAAAGAAGCCTGTTCGCACATTGGTAGGTAGAGTCTCTCCAGGGCTGCAAATGCTCCTTTCCAGCCCTTACGGCTCTGGCTGCCTGTCTCCAGCGGGGAATGTCTGCAGCCGGCTATGTCCATTCCATCCTTTGTTCTGTGTGTGGTCCTGGTGGTGTCTAGCTATCCCACAGTCTGGTTTGCTAGCCCAAGTTAGATTGTTCTCGTTTCACATGGGGTGTTCCTGCTGGATTCTTATGAATCACTGCAGCCCACACCTCCCGTGGCTTCTCTGCCCTGCCCCCACTTGCTAGTGGCAGATGCAGGCGTCTGTGCTGCTTTTCTGCTGGGGGAGTTACTGTTGGGCTTGTAATCTGCTGCTTTTAATTATTTCTTTATTTTTCCTTCCTGTTATGTTGTCCTCTGTGTTTCCAAGGCTTGCCACAGACTCGGCAGGGAGAGTGTTTCCTGGTGTTTGGAAACCTCTCTTCTTTTTTTTTTTTTTTAAATTTTAAAATCTTTAATTCTTACATGCGTTCCCAAACATGAACCCCTCTCCCACCTCCCTCCCCACAACATCTCTCTGGGTCATCCCCATGCACCTGCCCCAAGCAAGCTGCACCCTACGTCAGACATGGACTGGCGATTCAATTCTTACATGACAGTATACAAGTTAGAATAAAATTCCCTTCCCAAGACAGGCTTCCCTTCCCAGGACAGAGCTTCCTCCCAACCTCCTTTGTTTCTTTTTTCATATTTTATATTTTTTCCTACCTGTTTTTGAAGACAATGGTCTGCTTTTCTGGTTGCCTGATGTCCTCTGCCAGCATTCAGAAGTTGTTTTGTGGAGTTTGCTCAGCGTTAAAATGTTCTTTTGAGGAATTTGTGAAGGAGAAAGTGGTCTTCCCATCCTATTCCTCCGCCATCTTAGGACCGCCCCCTTGAGTCTCATTTTATGTGTGGTGTTAGAAAGTGTTCTACTTTCTTTGTTTTAGAGCTGATTGACCAGTTTCTCAGAACTAGTTGTTAAAGATATTTTCTTTTATTGATTATATATATATTTTTTCCTTTTTCCATACTTGTGTGGACTTATTTCTGGGTTTCCTATTTTATTACATTGATCTATATTTTGATCTCTGCAAGTACCAAACTGTATTAATGACTGTAGCTTTGTTTTATTGTCTGAAGTCAGGCAGGTGGATGCCTCCAATTCCATTATTCTTTCTCAAGATTGCTTTGGCTATTCTAGACTTTTTGTTTCCATACCAAACTTATTTGTTCCAGTTCTGTGAACTAGATAGAGTTTGGTAGCTTGAAAGAAATCACATTGAATCTATAGATTGATTTGGATGATATACTAATTTTCACTATATTTATTCTTCTAATTCATGAACATGATATATTTTGCCATCTTTTTGTGTCATCTTTGATTTCTTTCATCAGTGTTTAATAATTGTCTTTATATATGTCCATTTAGGTAAATTTACTCCTACATATACTACTCTTTTGTTTACAATGGTAAATGTGATTGTTACCTTAATTTCTTTTTTCTGTTTTCTCATTGTTAGTGTATAGTAATGCAATGTATTCATTTTATATCCAGCAACTTTACTGAATTCATTGACTAGCTCTAGTAATTTTCTGGTGGTGATCTTTAGGATTGTCTGCTTGGGTCCAGCCCCGGTGGATCCAGGGAATTCGAAGCAGGAATGGCATTGGCAAGGAAACCTTATTTATTTATTAATATAAGAAATATAAGATTAGATTAGGGAGAAATAGTGTAGTAGAAAAATTAAATGGAGAAAGAAGGCTGAATAACTTGGTTTATGTGGGAAGCCAATAAAGTTTCAGACAAGAAGCTTGCAACATCTACGTTAGGCCACTGGCGTCCTCTTGAATATCGGGGGGTGCCCTGCCTTGGGCTCCCCCTCGCATGGATCTTAAAAGCCGGGACAAGTAAATAGACATGGTGAGCCTCCATGCCACAGATGGGAATTCAGCCAGAAATTAGAGAGGAGACACAGGGGAAACCAGTCCAGTGACTGGCCCTGTCCTCTATTTTTCAGAAGGCCTTTTATACTTTTGATAAAACATGAAGATCAATGGGCAAAGCAAAGTTATGCAGCATTAGCAGCCCAGACTCTTATCAAAAACCAGGCTTTTCTCTAGGCATACCTAACTGTATACACAAGTCTTAGGTTATTTACATCATCTTCTGGCCAAAAGGCCAATTAACATTTACAGCCTTTTTTCTGATAAGAGTTTGTCAACCAGGAGACTTATTTGTGTTGATCTTCCCAAAGTCTGGTGCCACTCTCAGAAAGCACTAAATAAAGTTACATTCTTACATAGCAAGGACACAAAAAGAGTGCAGTGACATATAACAAAGAGAAAAGTAATTAACTCAAAAGTCTAGTGTTGCTAACATCAAAACTATTATATATATTTTTTCCATATCCAGTTTACATTGATTAAAATCCTCTCAGGTGACTAAAAGATAAAGAATATGGAGGTCTGGCAGCAATCAATGAGTCAACAGTGAAAACCCATCATCGATACAATTTTTAGCTCTTCAGAGAAGGCTCTGTATCTTAAGATGCTTTAAGCTCTGTGCCTCTCGTTGTTCTGGTGCTGTAAGCAATTTACCAGCTGTAAGAGGTCCAGGGGAACCTGTTAGGCAAGCTAGAGAGCTATCAGTGGGGTATTGACTGAAACATCTCTTTCAAATGCAGAAGACTAAAGTCTTGATTTGAATTTTTCCAGAAAATATTGGAAGAGTGGAAAAGGAGGCAGATTCTTTTTTTTTTTGGGGGGGGGGGGGGGGAGGGGGTGGATGCTCAGGAAATTCCAGGGGGAAAACCTGAGGTCTGATTAGCCTTGCCATCAGAGCTCTGCCACATAACCTTGTCACGGGTGGAATTCCTCACCCTGGCTCCCAGCAAATGTCTATGTAGATGATCATTTCTTCTAAAAAGAGTGAGGATATTGCTTCTTCTTTTCCGATCTGGATTCCTTGTGTTTGTTTTCTTCTCTTTTATTTGAAAACTATGTTGAGTTGTAGAGCTGATAATTGGAATTCTTGCCTTTTTTTTTTTTTTTTTTTTTTAGCTTTTGGAGCACTTATATTTTTTAAATATAAATTTATTTAGTTTCAGTTCAGTTTGTTATGCTCTGAGCCCGTATCTCTGAACTGACCGAGAGAGCAAGTCCACCACAGTAATGCAAAAACAAGAAGGGAGTTTATCTCTAGCGCGCTAGGGCTCAAGTCTCATCCCACAAAAGGGAATCCGACAAGAGCCCCGAACAAAGGAGTATGGCGGCTTATATATAGGCAGTACTTTGTCTCAGTTACAGGAGTAGCTGGCATTACATGACTGGCCAGGCAGGATGACCGCATATCCTGTCTCTTTTTGGTAAACGTGACTCAGGTCCTAGAGACCGTCATTTGGTCCCTAACATTCCCCACTCTCCTTAGATCATACAGAGGAATCTTCCTCTTGGTCCTGAGACACAGTTTAATATTGTTGTCGAAGCACAAACAGCTGTACTGTATTTATGCATTCCTTTAAAAAGGCTATAAGTCTATTGATAATACATGGGCCAAAGGTAATCATCAGTAGAAGTATTAGCAGGGGTCCCAGCAAGGTGGAGATTAGGGTGGTCAACCAAGGGGATTGTTGAAACCAAGACTCAAACCATCTTTGTTGAGCCTCATGTTCTCGTTTACATAGGGCTAGTCTCTCTCTTACTTTGGCCATAGATTTTTAAACTATTTTTGTGTGATCAGCATAAAAACAACACTATTTTTTAGGGCAGCACAGAGTCTTTTCTGTATCTCCCCACAGATCTTTTAGTTATGCCTGGGCGCACCTGGACATGCCCAGAATGCATGATTTGGGAGCTTGCCCCTCTTCCAGGGTACATTTACCACCAGCTTAAGGTCAAAGTATAAGTCTGGCCACCAAATATTTGGTGGATGTATCGCGGTGGTGGAGTTAAGCATCTCACATGTTAGTCTATTTTGCAGCTTCCAGGTGATTTTGACGGGTTGATGCGGGTTCGCACTGGCAGCTCCAGAGCAGAGTAACTGGGTCATCCACAAGACGGCCCAGCCGAGCTGTCCTGGTCTTGTTGGTGCCTTTGAAGTTTAGCCTCAGGGGGTTGGACGGGTGCAGAGATGCTTTTCATTTTTTTAGCGTCTTTCTGCTCTGCTGAAGCAGCTGGGCGTATGCGGTTGCAATGCACCCAAGGCCCAATACCGTTGACCTTTAGGGTAGTTGGGGTGGTAAGAAGAACAACATAAGGACCCTTTTATTTGTGTTCTAGTGCCTTGGTTTGGTGCCTTTTGACCCACACCCAATCTCCTGGTCCAATGTCATGTGAGGGAATAGTTCCCTTATTTTGACCCACATGTATTTTCTGGAGCAGTTTTCAGACACAAGAGTGCACCTTGCTTAAGGCCATCAAGGCCTCTTGGAATTGTCCCAATGTGGGAGGCGGTAGTTTTTGTTTGTTTGTTTGTTTGTTTGTTTGTTTGTTTGCTTGTTTTAATATTGGACATATAGGGGGAGGTCTACCATACAGAATTTTAAATGGGGTCAGATAAGGAGTATTACATGCACAGAAGAGGGCGAAGGGAAGGAAGGTCACCCAGTCCCCGCCAGTCTCTACAGCCAATTTAGTTGAAGTTTTTTTTTGGAGTCTGATTAATTTTTTTTTTTACTTGCCCAGGGCTCTGTGGACTGTATTCACAATGTAACTTCCATTTAGTCCCCAGGGCTAGAGCAAGGCTCTGAACTATTTGACTCACAAAGGCAGGTCCAGTATCAGAGCCGATGGTCACTGGCAGGCCAAACCTGGGAAATATATATTTTTTTTATTTTTATTTTTTTTTTGCCACTATAATTGCGGTTTTTCCCTTTGTAGGAAAAGCCTCCACCCACCTTGAGAAGGTATCCGCCAACACTAACAAGTACCGGTAACCATATTTTCCTGGCCTTACCTCGGTGAAATCTATTTCCCAGTGTTGCCCTGGTTCTTTTCCCCGATACCTCAGTCCTGCATGTTGTCCTTTTCCTGGCCTCATCTGTTGACACGCCTTACAACAATGCACTATGTTCTTTACAGTTGTCTGGTGCCGGGGAAATCGCAGGCCCATAGTTTGAAAGAGGATCAGGGTCTTTTTTTTTTTCAGATGAGTAGACAAGTGTAAATGCTCACATAGTTGCCATTCCAATTGAGCAGGGAGTATCAGGTAGCCATCTGAGTCTCGGTACCATCCATCTTTACCTTTTTGAAGGTTGGTGTGTTTTTGGATCCAAGCAAGGTCTGTGGATGAATTCTCAGGGGTTGGGGGCAGAGTTCCCATACCTGGAGGTGGAAGTCCGATCGCTAACACAGGGGCGATGAAATCTTTATCAGCTACTTTTTGAGCTGCCAGGTCTGCGGCATGATTTCTTCTTGCTGTGGGGCTGTCACCTTTCTAATGTCCAGGTACGTGTACTATTGACACAGCCCGAGGCATCTGTACAGCCTCTAAAAGTCTAAGGATTTCAGGCAAGTTTTAATTTTTTTATTTTTTTTCAGCTGTTAAAAACCCCCATTTCCGATATATTGGGCCATGGATGTGTACTGTGCCAAAAGCATAGCGACTGTCAGTGAAAATATATTTTTTTTTTTCTTGGCTCTCTCTAATGCTTGAATCAGGGCAATTAACTCTGCCTTTTGTGCTGAGGTATCCGGGGGAAGGGCCTCTGCCCATATCGTCCATCCAGAGTCACCTACTACTGTGGCTCCCACCCGTCTCTGTCCATCTTTTACATAACTGCTGCCATCTGTGAACCATTTTAGCTCACTGTTATCTAGTGGAGTATCAGTTAAGTCTTTTTGCATTGCTGTTACCCCGGCCAGTATCTCATCATAATCATGGAGGGGGCTATTTTTTTCCGGATTGGGCAAAAGAGTGGCCGGATTTAGAGTGCAGGGCATTTGGAAATGAACCCGTGGGGTGTCAAGTAGCAAGGCCTGGTAGTGTGTAAAGCGAGCATTAGAAATCCATTTACCTGGGGGTTGCTTTAAAACTCTCTCTATGGCATGAGGAGTGTAGACCAAGAGTCTCTGTCCATAAGTCAGTTTATTAGCATCGTGGACTAAGAGCATGGTGGCCACAATGATATGGAGGCAAGATGGCCACCAGGCTGCCACTGGGTCCAGTCTCTTGGAAAGGTAAGCTACAGGTCGCTTCCATGGTCCCCATCTCTGTGTTAGTATCCCTTTTCCTATCCCCCGCTTTTCATCTACAAATAATTGGAAAGGCTTAGATGGATCACAGAGGGCAAGGGCAGGAGCTTCTAGCAAGGCTCGCCTGAGCTCTTGGAAGGCCTCTTTTATTGGCTCAGTCCATTTTAAGTCCTTGTTTTCTTTGGTCCCTTTATATAGGGGCCTGGCCTTTTCTGCAAATCCCAAGATCCATAACCGGCAATATCCCACAGTTTTTAGAAATTTTTTCTCTTGTCTAGGGTTAGCCGGCTCAGAGATCTGGAGGATTTTTTTTTTTTTTTTATAGCCTGTGTTAGCCACCTCTGGCCCTGTTTTATCTTATAACCGAGGTATGTAACCTCTTGCTTGGCAATCTGGGCCTTTTTGGCACTGGCCCTGTAACCTAAAGTGCCCAAGATTTGGAGAAAGTCACCTGTTGCCTCTTGGCACTCTTTTTCTGTAGCTGCTGCCAGCATAAGATCATCAACATATTGTAATAATACAAAGGTAGGGTGTTCAACCTGATACTCATGGAGGTCTTTGTCCAGGGCCTCGTTAAATAACGTGGGCGAGTTTTCGAAACCCTGTGGTAAGTGAGTCCATGTCAGCTGCACAGGGGTCTGACCACCGTCTTTCTGCCATCCGAAGGCAAAGATCTCTTGACTTGAGAGGGCAAGAGGCAAACTGAAAAAGGCATCTTTTAAATCTAAAACAGTGTACCAAATGTAGTTTGGAGGCAAGTTGCTTAGCAATGTATAAAGGTTAGGAACCATAGGATGAATGTCATTTACCCATTTGTTGACTTTTTGTAGATCTTGAACCAGACTAAAATCAGTTTTCCCAGGCTTTTTTTACAGGCAACAGCGGAGTGTTCCATGGGGACCGGCACCTTCTCAAGACCCTAGTGTCTATGAGGCGTTGTATGTGAGGAGTAATTTTTTTTTTTTTTTTTTTGCCGAGCCTCTTAACTCATGGGATATTGTCGCACTCTCACTGGTGAGGCACTGGCTTTTATTTCCACAATAATAGGGGGCCTCTGTTTGGCCAGTCCCATTTCTGCTGTTTTAGCCCAGGCCTGAGGGTATCTCCGAACCCATGGCTGTACTTCTGGACTTATTGTCGCTGGGGCCTCTGGCAAGTACAGTCTGTATTTATCTTTTAATGCCAGAGACAAGACCTGAAGAGAATGCCTGGTTCCATCTAAAACTGACACTTGCCCGTGGTCTAAATGAACTTGGGCATTTACTTTAGACAGTAAATCTCTTCCCAGCAAGGGCGCTGGACACTCAGGTATCACTAGAAAGGAATGGGTCACTTGGTGGTCCCCCAAGTTCACATGTCATTTTGTAGTCCATCCATATTGCTTAGTCCCGGTTGTTCCCTGCACCCAGCTACTTTTTTTAGACATGGGTCCATCTTTTTGGTGTAAGACTGAGTATTGAGCTCCCATATCCACCATGAAGCCAACCTTTTTTTCCTCCACATTTATAGTTACCCAGGACTTGAGGAGGGGCTTCGAGACCTGACCCCCCTAGTTGCTATCCTCACCAGCATAGAGGATATGACTGTCTGGAGAGGGAGTCTCGTTTTTGGGGTTTTGGGGCCACTCTTTAGATTTTTGGGGGGGCATTTATCTTTTTAATGTCCAAACTCTTTACAAAACGCACATTGGTTTTTCTCAAGCTTACGCCTTGTCGTTTTTTCTTCAGTTTTTGAGTCCAATTTTTTCCCTTTCTGGAAACTGTTTTTGTTTTCAACCCCAGCAAAAGAATATCTGGGCCAGCTCTTTTTTATTTTTATGGTTTTTTTCAGCTCTAAATTCTAGTTCTTCTCTTCTAATGCGGTCCTCTCTCTCTTCTGGGGTCTCTCTATGATTAAAAACTCTCTCAACTGCCCTCACTAGATCTTGCAAGGATTGTTTACTTAACCTCTCTATCTTTTGTAACATTTTTTTTAATAATGGGGGCTGCTTGATTTATAAATGCTAACATAACTGCCGCCCGTGACTCATCTGCCTGTGGGTCCATAGGGGTATACTGTCTAAAAGCTTTCATTATCCTTTTCAGGAAGGCTGCTGGGCTCTCATTAGGCTCTTGTCTCATTGAATTTATTTTGGCTAATTTAGTTGGCTTTTTGGCAGCCTCTCTAAGGCCAGCCATGAGAGTCTGACAGTGCACTCGGAGACGCTCCTTACCTTTAGCGCGTTTGAAGTCCCAGTTGGGTCGCACCAAAGGGAACCCCTCCTCAATGATGTTAGGCTGTACTTTGGGCCTCCCATCCACCCCTGGCACAATTTTTCTGGGCTTCTGACAGGATCCATTTGTGCTCCTCTGTAGTAAAATGTACCTGTAACAGTTGCTGACAATCATCTCAAATGGGATTGTGAGTAAACAGGATAGACTCTAAAAGATCAATAAGACCCTGCGGTTTTTCAGAGAAGGAGGGAGTCTGGGTTTTCCAATTGTACAAATCACTAGTGGAGAAGGGCCAGTACTGATATGTCCATTTTCCACCCTCTCTGGCTGGCCCCGCCCGGACCAGAAACGCATGAACGGTGGAGGAGGGAACCTCCAGGTCTTCTTACTCTACGCTGGCTTTTTTTTTTTTTTTTTTTTTGCCTTTCCCTGAGTTCCCTAGAAGGGGCCCCTTTTTCTGGGAAGGACTGAAGGCTTGGTTTTCTTCCTGGCTTTTCCCGATGAAACCTGTGGAACCTGTGGAAGCAAGGGTGGGGAAGAGGGAAGGGAAGTGAGGGACTGAAAAACAAAAGGTTTTAGCCAGGCCAGGGGGTTTTCCACCAGGTCCTGTCAGACCAAAATATATGGAGTTTGGTCTGGCTGGGTGTCCTGAAGTGTAGGGGTTGAGCACCTTCTCTCTGACCACTCGAATAGTAGGCAGGCTGAAGGTGCCTTCTTGTGGCCAGCTGACATCAAAAGCAGGCCACTCGGCAGAACAAAAAGTTACTAACTTGCTTTTTTTCACCAGCAATGATAGATTTTGTGCTCTAGCCTTGAAATCAGAGAAGTGGTTAATCATAAGAGATAAAGGAGTAGAAGTTGTTTGTCCCATGATCACAGAAAAGTACACTGGGAGCCAACAGAGCACACAAAGAGCAACGCAGACACCACAAATAGACAAACAGATAACAAATGCAAGGTGGCCACTGACAATGCACTCAGTCTTACCTGCAGGATGTTCACAGAGCCAGCTGCCTCCCCAGCACGAAACCGGGCCCCGGCCTTACGCTGATTTAATCCAGTATCAGAGCCAGCTGCCTCCCCAGCATGAAACTGGGCCTCGGCCTTACACTGGGCTTACCTCTGCACTTTACACCCAGATGCCTCCCCAGCACGAAACTGGGCCCCGGACTTAATCTGGGCTTCTGCAACATTAGCACTGGTGCTCAGAACTCTTATCTCCTAACGAGGTTACTCCCTTCTACCAGGAGAGCTGTCCTCCCCGGCGGGACGGAGATCCCGGACGAGCCCCCAAATGTTATGCTCCGAGCCCGTATCTCCGAACCGACCGAGAGAGCAAGTCCACCACAGTAATGCAAAAACAAGAAGGGAGTTTATCTCTAGCGCGCTAGGGCTCAAGTCTCATCCCACACAAGGGAATCTGACAAGAGCCCCGAACAAAGGAGTATGGCGGCTTATATACAGGCAGTACTTTGTCTCAGTTACAGGAGTAGCTGGCATTACATGACTGGCCAGGCAGGATGAGCGCATATCCTGTCTCTTTTTGGTAAACATGACTCAGGTCCTAGAGACCATCGTTTGGTCCCTAACATAGTTCAGTCGCTCAGTCGTGTCCAACTCTTTGCAACCCCATGAATCACAGCACACCAGGACTCTCTGTCAATCACCAACTCCCGGAGTTCACTCAAACTCATGTCCATCGTGTCAGTGATGCCATTCAGCCATCTCATCCTCTGTCATACCCTTCTCCTCCTGCCCCCAGTTTGTCCAAGCATCAGAGTATTTTCCAGTAAGTCAACTCTTCACATGAGGTGGCCAAAGTACTGGAGTTTCAGCTTTAGCATCATTCTTCCCAATGAAATCCCAGGGTTGATCTCCTTTAGAATGGACTGGTTGGATCTCCTTGCCGTCTAAGGGGCTCTCAAGACTCTTCTCCAATACCACAGTTCAAAAGCATCAATTCTTCGGCACTCAGCTTTCTTCACAGTCCAACTGTCACATCCATACATGACCACTGGAAAAACCATAGCCTTGACTTTAATTGGAGTCTATTTATTTTACAATACTGTATTGATTTTGGCATGAATCCACCACAGGTGTACACATGTTCCCTTTCCTGAACCCCTTTCCCACATCCCTCCCCATACCACCCCTCTGGATCATCCCTGTGCACTAGCCCCAAGCATCCTGCATCATGCACCAAACCTGGACTGGTGATTTGTTTCATATATGATATTATACATGTTTCAATGCCATCCTCTCATATCATCCCAACCTCTCCCTCACCCACAGAGTCCTAAAGACTGTTCTAAACATCTGTGTCTCTTTTGCTGTCTCAAATACAGGGTTATCATTGCCATCTTTCTAAATTCCATATATATATGTTAGTATACTCTATTGGTGTTTTTTTTTTTTTTTTCCTGGCTAAATTCACTCTGTATAATGGGCTCCAGTTTCATCCATCTTATTAGAACTTGTTCAAATGTATTTTTTTCAATGGCTGAGTAATACTCCATTGTGTATATGTACCGCAGCTTTCTTATCCATTCATCTGCTGATGAACATTTTGGTTGCTTCTATGTCCTGGCTATTAGAAACGATGCTGTGATGAACATTGTGGTACACGTGTCTCTTTCAGTTCTGGTTTCCTCAGTGTGTATGCCCATCATTGGGATTGCTGGGTCATAATGCAGTTCTATTTCCAGTTTTTAAGGAATCTCCACACTGTGCAACTCTTGTTTTGTTCCTGATTTTAGAGGAAATGCTTATCCTGAATGGGCTTACCATGAAGAATGTTTATCCTGAATGGGCAGTATATTTTGTCAAAGGATTTCTCTACATTTGGGAGATAACAGTATGGTTCTAATGTTTCTATTTGCTAAAGTGGTTCATCACTTTGATTGGAGAATTTTGAATAATCCTTGTATCCCAGGGATAAAGTCCACTTGGTTGTAATGTATGATATTTTCAATACATTGTTGGATTGTTTGCTAGATTTTTGTTAAAGGCTTTTGCATCTATGTCCATCAGTGATATTGGCCTATCATTTTCCTTTTTTGTGGCATCTTTTACTGGTTTTGGTATATTAGATTGAATTGGAGAGTTTTCTTCCTTTTGCATTTTTCTGGAAGATTTTGAGTTAGCATAGGTGAATTTGGTAGAATTCACCTGTGAAATCGTCTGGTCCTGTGGTTTTGTTTGTTGGAGAATTTTTCATTTTAGCTTCAATATCCATGCTTGTGGTTGATCATTTAATTTTCTGCTTTTTCCTGATTCAGTTTTGGAAGGTTATACTTTTCTTTAAATGTGCCTATTTCTTCCAAGTTGCCCATTTGATTGACATATGATCACTCATAGTAGTTTCTTATGATCTTATATATTTCCATGTTGTCTGTTGTGATTTCTCCATTTTCATTTCTGATTTTATGATTTGATTCTTCTCCCTCTTCTACTTGAGTCTGGGTAATGGTTTGTCTATTTTATTTTTCCTCCTAAAGAACTAGCTTTTAGTTTGTGGACTTCTGCTAAAGTATCATTCATTTCTTTTTAACTTATTTTTTTTTCTGACTTTTATGATTTGTTTCCTTCTACTAACTTTGGGGTTTTTCTTTTCTTATTTTTCAGTAGCTTTAGATATTATTTCCTTGCTAATTTTCTGCTTGGTCAGTCTATCCATGTGGTGAGAGAGGGTTATAAAGATCCCCGCTGTTATTATGTTGTCTTAATTTCTCCTGAAGTTGAAGACTTTCATGCTTGTTAGCATTTGCTTACATGTTATGGTGCTTCTGTGTCAGGTGCATATGTATTTATAATTAATATGTCTTCTATTTGGATTTATCCTTTGATCATTACGTGCTGCCTTTCTTTGTCTCCTATGAAAGTCTTTATTTCAAACTCTCCTTTATCTGATATGAGTATTGCCCTCCTACTTTTTGTTTGTTTGTTTGTTTCTCATTTATATGGAATACCTTTTTCCAGTCTTTCACTTTCATTCTATATGTGTCCCTAGTTTAGAGATGGGTCTCTTGTACATAACATATATAGAGGTCATATTTTTGTACCCATTCAGCCAGTCTCTGCCTTTTGTGGGAGCATTAAGCCAATCTGCATTTAAAGGTAATTATTGATAAGCTTGTTTCTGTTGCCATTTCCTTTGTTGCTTGGATTCATTTTTAGAAGCACTTACTGTTTTCTGTCCAGAAATGTTTTAGCATTTGCTGAAAAGCTGGTTTGGTGATGCTGAATTCTCTCAATTTTTACCGGTCTGTAAAGTTTTTGATTTATCTTTCATGTCTGAGTGAGATCCTTGGTGGGTAGAGTAAACTTTGTTGAAGACTTTCATCTTTTATCACTTTAAATATGTCGTGCCATTCTCTTCTGTCCTGAGGAGCTTGTACTGAAACTTGAATTTTTATCCTTATGGTGATCGCCTTATGTGTTATTTGCTGCATGTCCCTTGCTGCCCTTAATATTATCTGTTTGTGTTTAACTGTTAGTTTGATTAATAAGTGTCTTGGGATGTTTTGCCTTGTGTTTACCTTGTTTGGGACTCTGGGTTTCTTGGACTTTGGTGTTCATTTCCTTTTACATATTAGAGGAAATTTCAACTATTATATCATCAAGTATTTTCCCTTGTAGAGAAAATCAGTTACTTGTCTAGTCCAGATCCAGTTGGTGGCATGAAGTGGGTGGGGTCAGAGTGAAATATCTGCTTGCAGTGCAGGAGACTTGGGTTCCATCCCTGTTTGGGAAGATCCCCTAGAGAAAGAAACAACAACCCACTCCACTGTTCTAATCTGGAAAATTTCATAGACAAAGAAGACAGGTGGAGAACAGTCAGTATGGTCACAAAGAGTTAGACATGATGACTGAATGGTTAACCATTTCTTTCAGGGACCAAGGCATGATGGTTCCCTGTGTCACTTGAGGAAGAGTTGAAAATAGTCACCATCACCTCACATGAATGACAACCCATGCCCCCAGTCTCCCTATGTATATCCAGACTGAATCTTCACCCTAAGCCAAGCTTTACCATATCTTGCACAAAGCTCTGTGAAGCTCTAGTATATTTACCCTGTTTCCATAGGGCGAGCTAGACAGGTTAGCAGCTGGTTAGCAGCCAGGACAGACCTCACTTTGCCCTGATTATTGACAGGCCAGCACTCACATTAACATTCTCAATACAGTCTAGGTTTTCCTGGAATTCATTCTGCCCCAGACATTCTCTTAGAAGCCAACTGGGACTTATCTCCTCAATGTTCAACCCCTGGCCTGAGACACACAGTCTATGGCTCTACCCACCCCACTGCTCAAGGCAAATATATACTCAAGTGGAGATTATTTCCCTTTCAGATTCCTCCAAGGAATGAAGATCCAGATTCCATGTATTATTCTCTGTCCTACTGAGCTGCATGGAAAACTTTCTTGGAGTTTTATTTTTATAGGAGGCTGTCAGTTTTTAGTTCGTTTTCCATAAGAAATTTTTCATATATGGATGTCATTGTGTTTTTGGAGGAGGTGGAACCCTACCACCTAGTCAGACCCTTCCATGACATCACTTATACAAACATGAATACAATATCTTTTTATTCCTTGTTTTTAATTTCCTCTAAGTGTGCTTTATAAGTTTTCAGTGCACAGAATATTCATTACATCAATTAAATTTTTCATAAGTATTTGGTGTGTTTTGCTAAGGCAAAAAGATATGACACTGAACAGTGAACTCCCCAAATTTGTAGGTGCCCATATAGTACTAGAGATCAGTGGAGCAATAAATACAGAAATAATGAAGAGATGAAACCAAAGAAAAACAACACCCAGCTGTGGATGTGACTGGTGATGGAAGAAACGTCTGATGCTGCAAAGAGCAATATTGCATAGGAATCAGAAATGTGAGGTCCATGAATCGATGCAAATTCGAAGTGAGCAAACAGGAGATGGCAAGAGTGAATATCACCATTCTAGGAATCAGCGAACTAAAATAGACTGGAATGGAAGATTTTAACAAAGATGACCGTTATATCTATTACTGTAGGCAAGAATTGCTGAGAAAAAAATGGAGTAACCATGATAGTCAACAAAAAAGTGTGAAATGCGCTACTTGGATGCAATCCCAAAAATGACAGAATGCTTTTTTGTTTGTTTCCAAGGCAAACTATTCAGTATCACAGTAATCCAAGTCTATGCCCTGATCAGTAATGCTGAAGAAGATGAAGTTGAACAGTTCTTTGAAGACCTACAAGACCTTCTAGAACAAACACCCAAAAAATATATCATTTTCGCTTGGAGTCAGCACGGGAGATCCCACCCATAACAAGGTCATGCAGAGGAGATCTGACAAGCAAGGATGATCAGGACTCAAGGAACTCCTTGGACCTGCTTGAGCATCTACCCTGAATCCAAAATCTGTCTGTCTGCTGTTCACTACATTATGCCTTTTCAACAATTCTTCTGACATTAACAGGGGGGTATCCCCGACCGCCTTACTCTGGAGAAAATCAACTTAGGGCTCTAGTTTATAAGCCTCCTGGGCATGAAAGGAGCATTTCAATTCAACCCCCACCCCCACCCCGTTAGCATTCTAGCTTGCTTGGCAGGTTTATCCAGACTTTTGCAACTACAGATATCGTTGTTCACAACATCCCAACCATGACACAGGAAGCCTAAGCATTCTAAAAATGTAGAACCATTTGAGGGGTGAAAAAGTTTTATTAAAATAAGAGTGGTGAAGCGTTTCATTGTTGAGCCAATGCTTGCTGCCAAGTTCCCATATCCCTTATCCATTTTGTGCCTGGGAGTGCATTAGTTAATATAGTTGGAATGTAAGATAAACAAGTAGCAGGCTGGTATTAGCCACATCAGAGCTTTGAGCTAAGAAGAATTTTTTTTTTTTTTTAACCCACTGCACCTTTGCTCCATGAGAAGGTAACTTTGTTTAGTACTTTCTGAGGCTGACACGGATTAGAGGTATAAAGAAAAAAAACACTTCAAGGGAAAAGAAGTTTTCTGTTTGATCAATCTTTATCAAAAAAGGGTCATAAAATGTCAACAGGCCTCCAAGGCCAGAAGATAATGTACACATTATAGGACCATTTTTTTATGGGAAAGGTATGTAGAAAAAAATCCTGGTTTTGATAAGGGCAAAACTGCTGGAGTGTTTAAACTGACTCTTCATGACTTTGTGTCTTTCATTTTCCTTGATGTACAAGTCAGGGTATAAAAGCCCCTTTTGAAAATAAAGTTATGGGCTTCACTCACCGAATCTTGGTCTCCCCTCGTCAGTCTCTCTCTCTCTCTTTTTGTCAATGCCGTCCATCCTTAGGGTATCTCTGGACTCTGCTGGGGCCGGACCCCAGCACTTTTCATTATAGGTAACTGGAATAAAAAAGTAAAAAGTTAAGAAACACCTGAAGTAACAGGCAAATTTGGCCTTGGAATAAAGAACAAATCAGGGCAAAGGCTAATACAGTTTTTCCCAGAGAACACACTGGTCATAGCAAATATCATCTTCCAATAACAGAAGAGAAGACTCTACTCATGGACATCACTAGATGGCCAATAAAGAAATCCGGTTGATTATATTCTTTGGAGCCAAAGATGGAAAAGGTCTCCATACAGCCAGCAAAAACAAGACTAGGAGCTGACTGTGGCTTAGATCATGAACTTCTTATTGCCAAATTCAGACTTAAATTGACAAAAGTAGGGAAAATCATTAGACCATTCAGACATGGACTATATCAAATCCCTTATAAATGTACAGCGGAAGTGACAAATAGATTTAAAGGATTAGATCTGATAGACAAAATACCTAATGAAATGTAGATGGAGGTTTGTGACATTGTACAGGAGACAGGGATCAAATCACCCCCAATAAAAAGAACTTTAAAAAGGAAAAATGGCTGTCTGAGAAGGCCTTATAAATAGCTTTAAATGAAGAGAAGCCAAAAGCAAAGGAGAAAAGGAAACATATACCCATTTAAATGCAGAGTTCAAAAGAAAAGCAAGGAGAGATAAGAAAGTGTTCCTCAGTGATCAGTGCAAAGAAACAGAGGAAAACAATATAATGGGAAAGACTAGAGATCTCTTCAAGAAAATTAGAGATACCATGGGAAGATTTCATGCAAAGATGGGCTCAATAAAATACATAAATGGTATTGAGCTATCAGAAGCAAATGGTGTTAAGAAGAGGTAGAAAGAATAAACAGAAGAACTATGCAAAAAATATCTTCATGGAGCATGGTCCTAAGATGGTGGAGGAAGAGGATGGGGAGACCACTTTCTCCCCAACAAATTCAACAAAGAACATTTAAAGGCTGTGTAAATGCCAAAAAACAACTTCTGAATGCCGGCCGAGGACATCAGACACCCAGGAAAGCAGCCCATTGTCTTCAAAAAGGGGTAGGAAAATAGATAAAAGAAAAAAAGAGACAAAAGAGGTAGGGATGGAGTTCCATCCCAGGAAGCGAGTCTTAAAAAGAGAAGTTTCCAAACACCAGGAAACACTCTCACTTCTGAGTCTGTGGCAAGCCTTGGAAGAGCAGAAGACAACATAACAGGGATGAAAATAAATAAATAACTAAAACCCACAGATTATGAGCCCAGTGGTAACTCCCCTAGTGGAGAAGCAGCGCAGATGTCTGCATCTGTCACTAGCAAGTCGGGGCTGGGGCAGGGAGGTGCGGGCTATGTTGTTTAGAGTAAAGATCAGCTGAATGCCCTGAGGGTAATCAGAACAAACTAACTTGGGCTAGCAAACCAGTCTGTGGGATAGCTACCACACAAAAAGCTCTAACATAAGACACCACTAAGACTGCACACAGAACAAATGGTGAAACAGAATTAGCCGGCTGCAGACCATCCCCCCTACAGTGACAGGCAGCCAGAGCTGGAAGTGCAGGAAGGGGGCAATCGCAGCCCCAGAGAGACATTATCAACAAAACTCCAAGCAAACTTTTTTGTTAAATAAGACTTCTTAGGATTCTGGACATTCATTATCCACCTGAGAAGGTGTGCCAGTTGTACACTCAAAAAACTGAGCAGCAAGGATGAGAGAGGTGATAAGTCGCAGCAACCGCGCTTGCCAAACACCTGAGCTATTCGGACCTGTGAAGGGCATGAAATGCAGGCCCAACCAAGTCTGCCCCTCTGAGGACTTCCTGAGTGCCTGAAACTGAGTGGGTTAGACCTGGGAGGTGCATGCAGCCCAGGGCTGGCCTCAAACTGTTCCTGGTGAAGCAACCTAGAGCCTGAGCTGTGTGTGCCACCAGTGGGGGCAGGCCAAGAGTGTCTAAGACACTGTGAGCACATGCCAGGGTTATGTGTTTGTAGTGTCCCTCCCTCCACACAGTGTGACTGAACAAGCGAACCTAAAGAAAGTGTCCCCCACCACCCACCTTGTGTAAGGGTGGAAATCAGACACTAAAGAGACCAGCAAACAGAAGAAGCTAAAACAGAGGGAACCACCTTGGAAGTGACAAGTGCAATAGATTAAAACCCTGTCATTAGTACCGACTACATAGGAAGGAGCCTATAGATCTTGAGAAATATAAGCCTGACCAAGGAACTATTTGAAAATGAACTGACCCCACACTGCTCACAACAACATCAGAGAAAGTCCTAGATATATTTTTACTCTGTTTATGATCATTCTTTTTCTTCTTTTTCTTTTTTTTTTTACATTTTTAAAATTTTGAAGTCCTCTATTACTCCTTTAATTTTCATTTTTATAACCTACTAATTCTTTAAAAAATACCTGATTTTTAAAGCAAACTTTATATATATATATATGCATAATTATATATATATGTATAATTTTTGTGACTTTCTTTTCTTCTGCTGCTTTTCTTTAATATTGTATTTTTGAAAATCTGACCTCTACTCTAGATTTTTAATCTTTGCTTTTTGATATTTGTTATCAACTTTGTACCTTTAAAAACCCAATCTTCAGTACCCTGTTTTTACTTGGGAGTGAGATTACTGGCTTGATTGCTTTCTCCTCCTTTGGACGCTCCTTTTTCTCCACCAGGTCGCCTCTATCTCCTCCCTCCCCCTTCTCTTCTCTATCCAATTCTGTGAATCTCTGTGTGTTCCAGACAGTGGAGAACACTTAGGGAACTTATTACTGACTGGATCTGTCTCTCTCCTTTTGATTCCCCCTTTTATCCTCCTGGCACCTCTGTCTCCTTTCTCCCTCTTCTTTTCTCTGTATAACTCTATGAACATCCTGAGCAGTCCATACTGTGGAGCACACATAAGGAAGTGACTACTGGCTAGCTTGCTCTCTCTTCTTTTGATTCCACCTTATCTCATTCAGATCACCTATAACTCCCTCCTCCCTTTTCTCCTCTCCATGTAACTCTGTGAACTTCTCTGTGTGTTCCTCTCTGTGGAGAAACTTTTCATCTTTAGCCCAGATGTTTTATCTATGGTGCTGTATAAAAGGAGAAGTCTTGAGACTACTGTAAAGATAAGACTGAACACCAGCAGCAGGAAGCTTAAGTCCATATCCTGAGAACATCAGAGAACTCCTGACTCCAGGAAACATTAATTGGTAAGAGCTCATCAAATGCTTCCATACCTACACTGAAACCAAGCACCACACAAGGGCCAACAAGTTCCAGAGCAAGACATATCACGCAAATTCTCAAGCAACACAGGAACACAGCCATGAGCTTCAATATACAGGCTGCACAAAGTAACTCCAAACCATTAACATCTTGTAACACATTACTGCACACTCCGTCTCACTGTAGAGAGAAAAAAATCCAGCTCCACCCACCAAAACACTGAGACAGGCTTTCCTAACCAAGAAAACTTGACAAGCCACTGATAAAAACCCCCTACAGTGAGAAAACTCCTCAGTAAAGAGGACTTCACAAACTACCAGCATACATAAAGGCCACCTTAAATGCAGTAATATAAACAAGATGAAGAGACAGAGGAATGCCAAGTAGGTAAAAGAACAGATTAAATGAGAACTAAACCAAAGAGGAAGAGATAGGGAATCTACCTGATAAAAAATTCCGAATAATGACAGTGAAAATGATTTAAAATCTTGAAATAAAGATGGAATCACAGATAAAAAGCCTGAAGACAAGGATCGAGAAGAAACACGAAAGGTTTAACAAAGACCTAGAAGAAATAAAAAAGAGTCAACATATAATGAATAATGCAATAAATGAGATCAGAAATACTCTGAAGGCAACAAATAATAGAATAACGGAGCCAGAATATAGGATTAATGAAATAGAAGATAGAATGGTCAAAATAAATGAATCAGAGAGGAAAAAAGAAAAAGGAAATCAAAGAAATGAGGACAAACTCAGAGACCTCCAGGACAATATTAAACGCCCTAACATTTGAATCTTAGCAGTCCCAGAAGAAGAAGACAAAAAGAAAGACCATGAGAAAATACTTGAGGAGATAATAGTTGAAAACTTCCTTAAAATGGGGAAGGAAATAATCACCCAAGTCCACGAAACCTGGAGAGTCCCACAGAGGATAAACCCCCAGTAAAACACCCCAGTTCAGTTCAGTCGCTCAGACATGTCTGACTCCTTGCGACCACATGAATAGCAGAATGCCAGGCCTCCATGTCCATCGACAACCCCCAGAGTCCACTCAGACTCACGTCCATCGAGTAGGTGATGCCATCATGCCATCTCATCCTCGGTCGTCCCTTTTTCGTCCTGCCCCTAATCCCTCCCAGCATCAGAGTCTTTTCCAATGAGTCAACTCTTCGCATGAGGAGGTTTAAGTACTGGAGTTTTAGCTTGAGTATCATTCTTTTCAAAGAAATCTCAGGGTTGATCTTCACAATGGATTAGTTGGATATTCTGGCAGGCGAAGGGACTCACAAGAGTCTTCTCCAACACCACATTTCAAAAGCATAAATTCTTCGGTGCTCAGCCTTCTTCACAGTCCAATTCTCACATCCATACATGACCACCAAAAAACCATAGCCTGGACTAGATGGACTTTTGTTGGCAAATAATGTCTCTGCTTTTGAATACGCTATCTAGGTTGGTCATAACTTTTCTTCCAAGGAGTAAGTGTCTTTTAATTTCATGGCTGCAATCACCATCTGCAGTGATTTTGGAGCCCAATAAAATAAAGTCTGACACTGTTTCCACTGTTTCCCCATCTATTTTCCATGAGTGATGGGACCAAATGCCATGATTTTTGTTTTCTGAATGCTGAGTTTTAAGCCAACTTTTTCACTCTCCTCTTTTATTGCATCAAGAGGTTTTTAAGTCCCTTTTCACTTTCTTCCATAAGGGTGGTGTCATGTGCATATTTGAAGTGATTGATATTTCTCCTGGCAATCTTGATTGCAGCTTGTGTTTCTTCCAGTCCAGCGTTTCTGATGTACTGTGCATAGAAGTTAAATAGGCAGGGTGACAATATACAGTCTCGACTTACTCCTTTTCCTATTTGGAACCAGTCTGTTGTTCCATGTCCAGTTCTAACTGTTGCTTCCTGGCCTGCATACAGATTTCTCAAGGGGCAGGTTAAGTGGTCTGGTATTCCTATCTCTTTCAGAATTTTCCACAATTTATTGTGATCCAAAAAGTCAAAGGCTTTGGCATAGTCAATAAAGCAGAAATATATGTTTTTCTGGATCTCTCTTGCTTTTTCCATGATCCAGAGGATGTTGGCAATTTGATCTCTGGTTCCTCTGCCTTTTCTAAAACCAGCTTGTATGTCAGGAAGTTCACCATTCACGTATTGCTGAAGCCTGGTTTGCAGAATTTTGAGCATTACTTTACCAGCTTGTGAGATGAGTGCAATGCACATATTAATCAAATTAACAAAGATTAAACACAAAGAACAAATATTAAAAGCAGCAAAGGAAAACCAACAAATAACACACAAGGGGATTCCCATAAGGATAACAACTGATCATTCAATAGAAACTCTTCAGGCCGGAAGGGAATGGAAAGACATACTTAAAGCGATGTAAGAGAATAATCTACAGACCAGACTACTGTAACCACTAAGGATCCAACTCAAGTATGAAGGAGAAATCAAAGCTTTACAGACAAGCAAAAGCTGAGAGAATTCAGCACCACCAAACCAGCTCTCCAAGAAATGATTAAGTGTACTCTCTAGACCGGAAACAAAAAGGGTATATAAACCTGAAACCAAAGCAATAAAGTAAATGGCAATGGGATCATACTTACCAATAATTACCTTAAACGTAAATGGGTTGAATGCCCCAACCAAAAGACAAAGACTGCCTGAATGGATACAAAAAAAGACCCTTACATATGTTGTCTAAAAGAGACCCACCCAAAAACAAGGAACACATACAGACTGAAAGTGAAGGGCTGAAAAAAGTTATTCCATGTAAATAGAGACCAATAAAGCAGGTGTAGCAATACTCATTGCAGATAAAATAGACTTTAAATCAAAGGCTGTGTAAAGAGACAAAGAAGGACACTACATAATGATCAAAGAGTCAATCCAAGAAGATGATATAACAATTATAGATATATATGCACCCAACATAGGAGCACTGCAATATGTAAGACAAATGCTAACACAATGAAAGAGGAAGTTAACAATAACACAATAATAGTGGGAGACTTTAATACCCCACTCACAACTATGGATAGATCAATCAAACAGAAAATTAACAAAAAATTAAAAAAAAAAAAACTTTAAATGATAAAATAGACCACTTAGACCTAATTGATATCTATAGGACATTTCGCCACAAAACAATGAATTTCACCTTTTTCTCAAGTGCATGCAGAACCTTCTCCAGGGTAGATCCTGGGCCATAAATCTAGCCTTGGTAAATTAAAAAAAAAATTATTGAAATCATTCCAAGCATCTTTCCTGACCATAATGCAGTAAGATTAGATTTCAATTACAGGAGAAAAACTATTAAAAATTCCAACATATGAGGGCTGAACAACATGCTTCTGAATAACCAACAAATCACAGAATACATCAGAAAATAATTCAAAATATGCATAGAAACGAATGAAATGAAAACAGAACAATCCAAAATCTGTAAAACTGTGCTAAGGGGAAGGACTTAGGACACTGTAAAAGCTGTGCTAAGGGGAAAGCTCATGGCAATACAGGTCATATCTCAAGAAACAAGATAAAAGTCAAATAAATAACCTAACTCTACACCTAAGCAACTAGTAAAGGAAGAAATGGAGAACCTCAGGGTTAGTAGAAGGAAAGAAATCTTAAAAACTAGGGCAGAAATAAAAGAAAAAAACACAAAAGAGACCATAGCAGAAAGCAATAAAGCCAACATTGGTTCTTTGAAAGGATAAATAAAATTGACAAACCATTAGCCAGACTCATCAAGTAACAAAGAGAGAAAAATCAAATCAATAAAATTAGAAACGAAAATGGAGAGATTACAACAGACAACACAGAAATACAATGGATCATAAGAGACTATTATCAGCAATTATATGCCAAGAAAATGGACAACGTGGAAGAAATGGACAAATTCTTAGAAAAGTACATCTTTTCAAAACTGAACCAGGAATTAATAGAAAATCCTAACAGACTCATCACAAGCACGGAAATTGAAACTTAATCAGAAATCTTCCAGCAAATAAAAGCCCAGGTCCAGACAGCTTCACAGCTGAATTCTACCAAAAATTTAGAGAAGAACTAATATCTATCCTAGCCAAACTCTTCCAGAAAATTGAAGAAGAAAGGAAACTTTCAAACTCATTCTATAAAGCCGTTATCACCCTCTCACCAAACCCTGACAAAGATGCCACAAAAAAGGAAAACTACAGGCCAATATCACTGATGAACATAGATGCAAATATCCTCAACAAAATTCTAGCAATCAGATTCCAACAAAACATTAAAAGATCACACACTATGACCAAGTGGGTTTATCCCAGGGATACAAGGATTCTTCAATATCTGCAAATGAATCAATGTAATACACCACATCAATAAATTGAAAAATAAAAGCCATATGAATTATCTCAATAAATTCAGAGAAAGAGTTTGAAAAATTCAACATGGATTTACAATTAAAAAACAGACTCTCTAGAAAGCAGGAATAGAAGGAACATACCTCAACATAATAAAAGCTATATATGACAAAACCACAACAAACATTATCCTCAATGGTGAAAAATTGAAAGCATTTCCCCTAAAATCAGGAACAAGACAAGGGTGCCCAGTTTCACCACTACTATTCAACATAGTTCTGGAAGTTTTGGCCCGAGCAATCAGAGTAGAAAAAGAAATAGAAGGAATCCAAATTGGAAAAGAAGAAGTAAAACTCTCGCTGTTTGCAGATGACATGATCCTCTACACAGAAAACACTAAAGACTCCACCAGAAAATTACTAGAGCTAATCAATGAATATAGTAAATTTGCAGAATATGAAATCAACACACAGAAATCCCTTGCATTCCTACACACTAATAATAAGAAAATAGAAAAAGAAATTAAGAAAACAATTACATTCACCATTGTAATGAAAAGAATAAAATACTTCGGACTATATCTTCCTAAACAAACTAAAGACTTATATATATAAAACTATAAAACACTGGTGAAAGAAATCAAAGAGGACACTAATAGATGGAGAAATATACCATGTGCATGGATCGAAAGATCAATATAGCGAATATGAGTGTACTACTCAAAGCAATCTATAGATTCAGTGCAATCCCTATCAAGCTGCCAGCAGTATTTTTCACAGAGCTAGAACAAATAATTTCACAATTTGTATGGAAATACAAAAAACCTAGAATAGTCAAAGCAATCTTGAAAAAGAATGAAACTGGAGGAATCAATCTGCCTGGCTTCAAGATCTACTACAAAGCCACAGTCATCAAGACAGTATGGTACTAGCATAAAGACAGAAAAAGAGATCAATGGAACAAAATAGAAAGCCCAGAGATAAATCCACACACCTATGGACACCTTATCTTTAACAATGGAGGCGAGAATATACAATGGAGTAAAGACAATCTCTTTAACAAGCGGTGCTGGAAAAACTGGTCGACCACTTGTAAAATAATGAAATTAGATCACTTTCTAACACCATACACAAAAATAAACTCAAAATGGATTAAAGGTCCAAACGTAAGACCAGAAGCTCTAAAACTCCTAGAGGAGAACATAGGCAAAACACTCTCCGACATAAATCACAGCAGGATCCTCTATAACACACTTCCCAGAATACTGGAAATAAAAGCAATTATAAACAAATTGGACATAAATAAACTCAAAAGCTTGTGCACAACAAAGGAAACTATAAGCAAGGTGAGAAGATGGCCTTCAGAATGGGAGAAGATATAGCAAATGATGCAACTGACAATTCATCTCAAAAATATATAAGTAATTCCTGCAGCTAAACTCCAGAAAAATAAATAACCCAATCAAAAAATGGGCCAATGATCTAAGTAGACATTTCTCCAAAGAAGACATATGGATGGCTAACAAACACATGAAAAGATGCTCAACATCACTCATTATCAGAGAAATGCAAATCAAAACCACAATGAGGTACCATTTCATGCCAGTCAGAATGGCTGCTATCAAAATGTCTATAAGCAATAAATGTTTGAGAGGGTGCGGAGAAAAGGGGACCCTCTTACACTGTTGGTGGGAATGCAAACTAGTACAGCCACTATGGAGAACAGTGTGGAGATTCCTTAAAAAAAAAAAAAGAAAAAAAAAAAAACTGGAAATAGAACTGCCTATGACCCAGCAATTCCACTGCATGGCATACACACTGAGGAAATAAGAATTGAAAGAGACATGTGTAACCAAATGTTCATCACAGCACTGTTTATAATAGCCAGGACATGGACGTAACCAAGATGTCCATCAGCAGATGAATTGATAAGAAAGCTGTGGTATATATACACAATGGAGTATCACTCAGCCATTAAAAAGAATACATTTGAACCAGTTCTAATGAGGTGTGTTAAACTGGAGCCAATTTTACAGAGTGAAATAAGCCAGAAAGAAAAATACCAATACAGCATACTAATGCATATATATGGAATTTAGAAATATGATAATGATAACCCTGTACGCGAGACAATAAAAGAGACAGAGACGTATAAAATAGCCTTTTGGACTCTGTGGGAGAGGGTGAGGGTGGGATGATTTGGGAGGATGGCATTGAAACATGTATAATATCATACAAGAAATGAATTCCCAGTCTAGGTTCGATGCCAGATACAGGATGGTTGGGGCTGGTGCACAGGGATGAACCAGAGGGATGGTATGGGGAGGGAGCTGGGAGGGGAGTTCATGTTTGGCAACACGTGTACACCAGTGGAGGAGTCATGTTGATGTATGGCAAAACCAATACAATATTTTAAAGTAAGATAATAATAATGAAATAAACGTTAAAAAAAATAGCTTTTTTATGCAGATAATAACGATGGTATGATCACCAACTTTGAGCCAGACAACCTGGAAAACAAAATCAAATGGGCCTTAGAAAGAATCACTACGAACAAAGCTAGTTAAAGTGATGGAATCCAGTTGCTCTAATTCATATCGTAAATTATGATGCTGTGAACGTGCTGACCTCAATATGCCAACAAATTTTGAAAACTCAGCATTGGCCACAGGTTTGAAAAATGTAAGTTTTTATTCCAATCCCAAAGAGAGTCAGTACCAAAGCATACTCAAGCTATTTAACAAATGCAACTCAACTCACATGCTAGTAAAGTAATGCTCAAAATTCTCCAAGTCAGGCTTCTATAATATGTGAACCATGAACTTTCAAATGTTTAAGCTCATTTTAGAAAAAGCAGAGGAACCAGAGATCAAATTGCCAACATCCACTGGATAATTGAAAACACAAGAGAGTTCCAGAAAAGAACAAAAAAACAAAAAACACATATTTCTGGTTTATTGACCATAGCAAAGCCATTGACTGTGTGCATCATGATAAACTGTGGAAAATTCTGAAAGAGATAGGAATACCAGACCACCTGACCTGCCGCCTGATAAATCTGTATGCAGGGGAGCAACCAACAGTTAGAGCTAGACAAGGAACAAAAAACTGGTTCCAAATAGGAAAAGGAGTACATCAAGGCTGTATATTGACACCCTGTCTATTTAACTTATGTGAAGAGTATTTCATGAGAAATCTTTCGCTGGAGGAAACACAAGCTGGAATCAAACTTGCCAGGAGAAATATAAATAAACTCAGATATGCAGATGACACCACCCTTATAGCAGAAAGTGAAGAAGCACTAAAGAGACTCCTGATGAAAGTGAAAGAGGAGAGTAAAATGTTGGCTTCAGTTCAATTCAGTCGCTCACTCGTGTCTGATTCTTGCGACCCCATGAATCGCAGCACACCAGGCCTCCCTGCCCATCACCAACTCCCGAAGTTAACTCAGACCCATGTCCATTGAGTCAGTGATGCCATACAGCCATCTCATCTTCTGTCACCCCCTTCTCCTCCTGCCCCCCAATCCCTTCCAGCATCAGAGTCTTTTCCACTGAATTAACTCTTCACATGAGGTGGGCAAAGTACTGGAGTTTTAGCTTTAGCATCATTCCTTCCAAAGAAATTCCAGGGCTGATCTCCTTCAGACTGGTTGAATCTCCTTCCAGTCCAAGGAACTCTTCAGAATCTTCTCCAATACCACTGTTCAATAGCATCAATTCTTTGGCACTCATCTTTCTTAACAGACCAACTCTCACATCCATACATGACCACTGGAAAAACCATAGCCTTTACTAGATGGACCTTTGTTGGCAAAGTAATGTCTCTGCTTTAAAGTTCAGCATTTAGAAAACTAAGATCATAGAACCCAGCCGCATCACTTCATAGAAAATAGATGGAGAAACAGTGGAAACAGTGGGTGAATTTATTTTGCGGTGGCTACAAAATCATTACATATGGTGGTTGCAACCATGAAATTTGAAGACACCTATTCCTTGGAAGCAAAGTTATGACCAATCTACTAAAGCATACTAAATCTACCAGCATACGAAAAAGCAGAGACATTGCTTTACCACCAAAGGTCGATATATTCAAGGCTATGGTTTTCCAGTAGTCATGTATAGATGTGAGAGTTGGACTATAGAGAAAGGTGAATGTTGAAGTAGTGATGCTTTTGAGATATGGTGTTGGAGAAGACTCTTGAGAATCCCTTGGACTGTAAGGAGAGCCAACCAGCCAATCTCTCTAAAGGAGGTCAGTCCTGAGTGTTCAATGGAAGGACTGATGTTGAAGCTGAAATTCCAATACTTTGTCCACCTGATGCCCAGAGCTGGCTCATTTAAAAAGACCTTGATGCTGGAAACGATTGAAGGTGGGAGGATTAGGGGATGTCAGAGGATGAGATGGCTGGATGGCATCACCGACCCATTGGACATGAGTTTGAGTAAACTCCAGGCCTGGCATGCTGCAGTCAATGTGGTCACAAGCAGACACTACTGAGTGACTGAACAGAACTGAACTGAACTGTAAATATGATTTTTTAGAATTTTTGCTGTCTTCTGGCTCTCTGTTGTTGCAAAAAACAAAATTAAAAAAAGCAGATTTTTTTTCTATTTTATTCTAAAAATACTTAAAATATCCACTCTCCAAGAAAAATTATTGGAAATAAGAAACAAATCCATTATAGTTGTAAGATACAAAATCAATTAATCATTTTTTTCACTCTTTACATTAATGGTGATTCATCAATAAGATAATTTAGGGAAATACATATCATTTTAAATCATATCAAAACAGATAAAATATCTGGAGATAGTTTTATTGAAGCTAGTGAATGCCCTTTACACTGAACACAAATGATATGTTGAAGAAAAATGATCACACAAATAAATGGAAAGATATTCTGTGCTCATGTATTGGAAGAATTAATGTGTTCAAAATTATGTTAAGTAATGCACTATTCAATAGAATTTTCACCAAAATCCTAAGGATATTTTTCATAGAAATGGAACCAAAATCAGTTTTAAATTTATATGGACCCTCAAAACATCTCAAGAAACAAAAATAATTTTGCAGGAAAAAAAAAGTGGAGAAGTCACAGATTCTGATTTCAAAATATACTGCTCAGCTTCAGTAATCAAAATAGCATGGTAATAGCAAAACAAAACAAGAACTCAGATCTATATCCTAGAATACATTTGAAAGCCCATAAAGATACCTGAAAATACATGCAGAATTCATATTTGACAAGGAATCAAAGAACATACATTGGAGAAATAATTGTCTTCTCAAGAAATGATGCTTAGAAAACAGGGAAACAACCATACGACAAGAAATGAATTTAGATTATTATGCTGCAACAACAACAACAAAATAAATCATTCAAAATGGATTAAAGACTTGAATGTAAGACCTGAAAGAATATAATACCGGAAGAAAAAATGAGAAATGCACTCCTTGACATGTGTATTAATCACATCCTTCTAAACATCTCTTTTCCAGAAACCAGAAAAAAAATTGAAAATAAATAAATATGAATTGCATCAAATTAAGTAAATGTGCATAGGAAAGGAATCCATTAAGAAAGCAGAAAGACAACCCACCAAAGGGAAGAGCATTTGTATAAGATATAGCTAATAAGGCATGTCCAAATTACATGCAAAGAACTCACAGAACTCAACAAGAAAAACCAATATTCAGCCCGATTGAAAATTCATCAGAGAATCTAAATAGACATTTTTCCAAAGACAGCATGCATATGGCCAACAGGCCCCTGGGCGGGGGGGGGGGGGGGGAGGGAATTCAGCATTACTAACTACTATGGAAATGCAAATAAAAAATGTAATGAGATATCATATTACACCTGTTAGAATGGCTTTCTTCAAAAACACAAAAATGTGTTGCCCCCATGGCTCAGTGGTAAAGAATCCATCTGCCAATGTGGAAAACAGGGGCATGATCCATGGTCCAGGAAGTTATGGAGCAACAAATCCATTATGTCACAACAACTGAACTTGTTCTCAGCCCCTTGATCAGTGACAACTGAAGCCTGTGTACTGTAGAACCTGTGTACAGTAACCAGAGAAACCATCAACATGAGAAACTTGTGCACTACAACTAGAAATTTACCCCCAGCTGCTGCAATGAAAGAAAAGCCTATCAGTGAATGAACACACGGCACAAACAATAAATAAACAAATAAATAAATATTTTTAAAGATGAGAACAGTATATTGGAGAGGGTGTGGAATGTAGCGAAAAGGGAACATTTGTGCACTGTGTAAATTATTGGTTGTATTGGATTTATACATCATATTTTATTTATCCATTTTTTGATATAAAGGGACATTAAGTTGATTCCATTACTTGACTCTTGTTCTTGATTTTAAAGGGAAAGCTTTCTTTTTTTTTTCTTTTTACTTACCCTGGTGTATGATGATAGTTGTGGTTTTGTTGAATATGACGTTAATTTTGAGGTGTGTCCAGTATTCTTACCTGGAGAATTCCATGAATAGATGATCCTGGCAAGCTACAGGTCATAGGGCTATAGAGTCAGAGTGAGTACATGACTGAGTGACTAACATTTTGGGGGAGCAGTTAACATTAAAAAACTTTGTATTATATAAAATTATTTTCCTGCATCTATTGAGATGGTTCTGTAGTTTTAACTGTCATTTTACTAACGTGATGTGTCACAAATGGTGATTTACATAGTTAAACCATTCTTGCATTGCAGGCATTCCGGTGATAGAACCCATTGTTCATTCACCATGATCCTTAAGATGTGTTGTTAAATTCACCCTGATGGTATGTTACTGAGAATTTTTGCATATATATACTCATCTGGCATACTGCGTATATATACTTATACAGGACACTGTCTTGTATTTTCCTTGCACTGTCCTTTCTCATTTTGGTATCTAAGGAAAGTTGGGTTCATGATACATGTTTGGAAATTTTCTTCCTATTCGATTAGTGACTTTGAAAAGGATTAGTACTCGATTGTCTCCAAACGAAATGGCAGAACTCACCAGTGAAGTAATTTGATTGTGGGCTTTCCTGTTTGGAAATTATTAATTAATTTTTACTCATTATTGGTCTGTTCTAATTTCTATTTCTTCATGATTCAGTCTTGGTAGGTGTATATTTTTAGGAATTCATTATTTGCCCTAGGTTATCTTGCTTGTCAATCAATAATTGTCCCTTTAGTCTCATGATTCTATATATTTTGATAATACTGGGTGCAATTTCTCCTCTTAAATTTTTTATTTGATCATTTAGCTTTAATTACCATAATAATTGTTTTTGTAATGCTTGGAATTCAGTTTGGCCATTGAACATCCAATCTTAAAATGTTTCAATTCAATTCAGTTCAGTCATTCAGTCCTGTCTGAATCTTTGTGACCCCATGCATCACAGCACACCAACTTCCGGAGTTCACTCAGACTCATGTCTTTCGAATTGATCATACCATCCAGCCATCTCATTCTCTGTTTTCCCCTTCTCCTCCTGCCCCCATTTCCTCCCAGCATCAGAGTCTTTTCCAATGAGTCAACTCTTTGCATGAGGTGGTCAAAGTGCTGGAGTTTCAGCTTTAGTATCATTCTTTCGAAAGATCACCCAGGACCAATCTCCTTTAGAATGGAATGGTTGGATCTCCATGTAGTCCAGGGGACTCTAAAGAGTCTTCTACAACACCACAGTTCAAAAGCATCAATTCTTCAACTCCGAGCTTTCTTCACAGTCCAACTCTCACATGCATATGATCATTGGAAAAACCATAGCCTTAACTAGGTGGACCTTTGTTGGCAAAGTAATGTCTCTGCTTTTGAATATGTTATCTAGGTTGGTCATAACTTTTCTTCCAAGGAGTAAGCGTCTTTTAATTTAATGGCTGCAATCACGATCTGCAGTGATTTTGGAGCCCCCCCCCCCCCAAAAAAAAAGTCTGACACTGTTTCCACTCTTTCCCCATCCATTTCCCATGAATTGATGGGACAATGCCGTGATCTTACTTTTCTGAATGTTGAGCTTTAAGCAAAATTTTTCACTCTCTGCTTTCACTTTCATCAAGAGGCTTTTTAGTTCATCTTCACTTTCTGCCATAAGGGTGGTATCATCTGAATATCTGAGGTTATTGATATGGTACTAGCACGAAAACAGAACTTTAGACCAATTAGAGGACAGATAGCCAAGAGATAAACCCAGACATCTATGGTCACATAATATATGACAAAGTAGGCAAGGCTATACAATGGTGAGAAAGCAGTCTCTTCAACAACTGGTGCTGGGAAATCTGGACATCTACATGTAAAATAGGAAATTAGAACACTTTGTAACACCATATACCAAAATGAACTCAATATGGAGGAAAGATCTAAGTATAAGGCCAACATTATAAATCTCTTAAGGGAAAACAGTGGAAAAACTCTCTTTGACAAATGACAGAGAGATTTAATTTTTCACACAGATTCTAAAAGGGAGGAAATGAAAGTAAATGTGTCACACTAGATGTTTGTGAGGTGAAAAGATATATGTACACTAAGTATGGTGTACTCTGTACTCTTAAATTTTTCTGTAAACTTGAAGCTGCTCTTAATATGAAGTGTGTTTTTTCAATGGTCAAGTGCGTTGAATCAACATTTGTTCTGAAAGAGATTATGTGCCACCGAGTATATAAAAATATGCACAATAGCATAATGCATTAGAGAAATGCAACTTTAAACCACAGGCATTTCTACATATCGTAAAGGTAGCTATTAATAGAAACAATTTTTAAAAAGGGGGAGAGAAAGAAAATGAAGTGTTAGATAAGGGTGAAAGAATTGCAGCCCTCATCTGTTGCTGATAGGAATGCAAAACTTTTCAGCTACCATTAATTATATATTTTTTAAGTTTGATGGTCCTTCAGTAAGTTAGGTTCATCAGACCTGGAATCTGATACGTTATGAATCCAGTAACTTCAGGCTAATAAAAGAAAACATATGACCGAAAGGTTGCAGTAGTATACGTGTTTTATCTAGGTAGCATTTTGTAGATTTCACACGACGAAATAAATGGAAGTGTTAGTCACTTAACTATGTCTGATTCTTTATCATCCCATGGAGTGCAGTTCATCAAGCTCTCTTCTACTCATGGACTTCTCCAGCAAGAATGCTGGAGTGGGTTGCCCACAGATCTTCTGAGATTCTCCCACAGATCTTTCTGAGAAGAGGGAAATTTCTCACGATGCAAGGTTAATACCCAGAAGTGGAAGAGGGTAAGGGAAGTTCTCAAGACAGGGAAATAGGAAAGAGTGATTATATATCTAAACTAATGTCACTGCTAACAATCAGATAGGGGATATAGGAGTAGAACTCTGGGGGAAAAATAAAAATAAAAACAGCGGCAACCAAGGTGTTATATAGGCCAACCATCTTTTCTGTAATCTATAGCTGGGAGATGTTACATGCAGCTTCCCAGGATATGAAGGCCTTACATATCATAAAAGGTTCTGAGCAGCTAAAAACCCGTTCACTTAGTAAAATTATTAAAACATGCTAGATGTACAAAAGTTTCAGTATGACATTTTTTGAGCAAACAATCCCAGCTTCTATGAAGAACAATCTTTGAAAAGCCCATTCATAGCCGGTCTGCCCATTTAAAGAGATATCAGAAAACTGGATGAAAAAAGAAGGGGATATTTTTTCCCTTCAATCTATTTAAACAATAGTGTAACATCATGGTCTCTTTGGTGCATATGCTTAGCATACCATCGAAGTTAGTGATTATTATTAAAAACATGCTGCAAGACGTATTAACAAGGTCACAGGTCCCTCCTTCAGAAGCCAATGTTCTCTCATATCACTGCACTTTTACAATGTCTAAATAGCCATAAAATACCTTAATCTACCCCTTTATTTGCGAAGTTTTCTTTTTTCCTAATAAAACAGTTCCATCCTAGCCCATGTCACAAAAAATTTTAACGTTTAGAAAATTTATATGCCTTCTCTTGTTACTCTGCCTGTTGCCAGTATATTATGCAGACCTAGACACAGAATCCAGCAAGATGGAGGAAAATTTTACTTCTCCTATGGAGAAGGAAAAACAACAACAACAACAACAACAACAACAACAACTTTGCTTACCTGTCTACTTTAACAACCAGAAAGGGAGAATGAAAAGGCTGAGACAACCTACTCATCCTAGGATACTACAGTTGAGGTCTGGGACAATAGGTAAAGCTGCCAAAGAAAATAATTGTTACCAAAAGCAGTCTTCTGAATTTCTGTCTGGTAGAAATAAAATCACATTTCTTGCTGGTATGGTTTGGTCAATAGAAAATAATGTTCCCTTGTTTCATCATCTTCAAATTTAGATTAACAAGAGAAAATATTTGAATAAATTTTATCTTTAGGTTTCTGTGACTTTGGTCATAGTTTTTCTCTATTCTCTGTCAGGGTAGCTACAGTTTTCCTATCTCTCTCTCTTTTATATTAGTGATCTTAAGAAGGAGAGTCCCAGGGTAAAACAGTAACATGGATTTTGTAAGCCTGTTTTTTGAGGCAGACTTACACACTAATGAGCTTATAGTTTTTGTTTTCTTGTCTTTCTTTCTCCACCAACCCCCATCCCCACCCCTGGCCAGTGTCTATTTGAAAAAATTTTGCTGAGTGAGTCATCAATAAAAAACATAGAGGGTGTCCCAAGGTAGAAGAATAATAGGACAGAAAAATCACTTTCTACCCACATATTCATCAAAAGATCATTTGAAGTAAGCTAAGTAACTTCCACATAACAACTTGTGAATGCTAGTGGAGGATATCAGATAACCAAAAACTCTGCCCAATCTTTTCGAAAGGAGGTAGGACAAAATATAAAAGACAAAGTCTGAGACAAAAGATTTATGGATGGAGATCCATCCAAGGAAGGGACTTGGGAAGGAGGAGAAATATCCATACAGTAGGAAATCCTCTCACATGTGCGTCTGTGGGGAGCTTGGATATCTCAGAGGGAAATATAACCAGGAGGAAAAACAAAGCAAAACAAAACAAAACATAGGATAAGCACCCAGCATCAGCTTCTAGTAGAGAAGTGTCTAAGACTTACAGAGGAAACACAAATAAACAAAGAAGGTGAATCCATGCTGGAAGTAATATGTGCAACAGATTACAACCCTACATCTAATACTGGAGACATTTGAGAGGCCTCTATATGCCTTGAGAACAAGCACTAGATGGACCAAGGGACTTTCTGACAGAGAAATGACACTACATTGCCCACAACAACTCCAGAGAAATCCTAGACAAATTTTTCCTATTATGATTTTTATTTAAAAAATTGCTCTTTTTTATTTTTTTAACTTTCAGTTTTATAGCCTACTATTACCGTCCCCCCCAAAAAAGAAACACTATTTAAAAAAGAAAAAATCAAATTCCATAATTTTTAATTATTGTGATTGATTATCCCTTGCATTTTTTATAGTGTAGTTTCAATAATCTAACCTCATTCTAGGATTTAATCTTTGATTTTTTAAAATTATTATTAAATTTGTACCTCTAAGAACCTGATCTTCAGTATCCATTTTCACTTATGGGTTTGATTGCCAGCTTGATTGCTCTCTCACCTTTTGAAGCTCCCCTTTCTCTTCCAGGTCACTACTATCGTCTTTCTTCCCCTTCTCTTCTCTTCATAAGTCTGTGAATCTCTTTGGGTGTTCCAGGCTGTGGAGAGCAGTTAGGGATAAGATTACTGGCTAGATTGCTTTCTCCACTTTTGACTCCTTCCTTTCTCCTCCTAGTCACCTCTATTTCCCTCCTCCCTCCTCTCTTCTCTATATAACTCTGTGAATCTCTCTGAGGGTTCCTGGCTGTGGAGAATTGTTTCACCAATAAACTAAGGGGTTTGATCTTCTATAAATTATGGATGGAGAAGTCTTGAGGCTACTGTAAGAGAGGGACCAAACGCCAGAGCCAGGAGGCTTAACTCCAAAACTTTAGAACATCTGAGAATTCCTAACTCCAGGGATTATTAACAGACAAGAGCTCACAAAAAAAGTCTTCACACTTATACTAAAATAAACTCCACTCAAGAGCTAACAAGATCCAGAGTAAGAGACATCACAATAATACATTCCAGCAAGACAAGAACACAAACCTGAACATTAAAAGAGGCTGCCCAAAGTCATGCAAAATTCATAGACATCCCCAAACCCACTACTGGACACTTCATTGAATTCCAGAGAGATGAGATCCAGATCCATACACCAGAGCACAGACACAAGTTTCCCAAACATGAAAACTTGACAAGCCATTAGGCCAACACCATCCACAGGGAGCTGACTCCATAGTGGAAAGAAAACTCCAAATTCCAGCCTACAGAAAGGGCACCCCAAACACAGCAATCTAAAGGAAAAGGCAGAGAAATATTCAGCATGTAAAGAAACATGGTAACAGACAACCAAATCAAACAAAAGAAGAAGAGATATGGCGGCTATGTGAAAAAGAATTGAGAAGATACATGAAATTCCTTGCAAGGACCCAGAAGAAATTAATAAGCAATCTATAATGAATAACACAATAACTAAGATCAAAGCATTCTGGAGGGAAGCAACAGTAGAATAACTGATTCAGAAGAGAGGGTAAGAGAAGTGGAAGATAGAATGGTGGAAATAAAAGGAGCAGAAAGGAAAAAAAAAATGATAATAATTTAAACTAAAAATACAATCTCAGAAACCACTGGGACAATGTTAAATGCCCCAACATTTGAATCACAGTTGTAACAAAAGAAGAAAATAAAATGAAAGGGCATAAGAAAATGCTTGAGGATATAATGGTTAATAATGTCCTAAAATGAGGGAGAAAATAGCCATCCAAGAAACCCAAAGAATCTCAAACAGGAAAAATTTAAGACAAAGCACCACAAGACACATATTCTTCAAACTAACAAAGGTCCAACACAAAGAGCAAATATTAAAAGCAGCAAGGGGAAAGCAATGAATAACACACAAAGGGATATCCATAAGAAAACAGCTGACCTTTCAATAGAAACTCTGCAAGTCAGAAAGGAATAGCAGAACATATGCAGGAGTAAGGTAAGAGAAAAATCAACAAGCAAGATTATCCGGCCCAGCAAGGATCTCATTCAGATATGAAGAAGAAATCAAAAACTTGACAGACAAGTGAAAGCTGAGGGAATACACAATCACCAAACCAAGTCTTCAACAAATGCTAAAGGATCTTCTCTAGACATGAAACACAGTAAAGTTTTGTAAAAATGAACCCAAACAACAAAGTAAATGGCAAAGGGATCATACTTATTAATAATTATCTTAAATGTAAATGGGTTAAATATTCAAATCAAAAGACATAGGGAAGACAAATGTGTACAAAAGCGAGACCCCTTTGCAACAGTCCCACCTTAAACCTAGAGACGCATACAAACTGAAAGTGAAGGGCTAGAAAAAAGAGATTTCATGTAAATGGGGGGACAAAAAGAAGTCATGATTAGCAATATATTTATTGATAAAATAGACTTAAGAGACAAAGAAAGATACTACATAACAGTCAAAGAATTAACCTAAGAAGAAAATATAACATTGATATATATGTACCCAATATAAAAGCCCCTCGAAATGTAAGGTGAATGTTAACAAAGATGAAAGGGGAAATTAACAGTAACACAATAATAGTGGATGACTGTAAAATGCCTTCATATCTGTCGATAGATCAAGCAAAGAGAACATTAGCAATGAAAAATAATCACTAAGTGATACACTGGAAAATTTAGACCTAATTGATGTCTATAGGTTATTTCACCCTAAAGCAAAGGAATTCATTTTTTTTTTCTCAAGTACACACAGCAGTCCTCAGGAATAGGCCATAAATCTAACTTGGTTAATTGAAGAAGAAGAAATCATTTTAAGATGTTTTCCAATCGCAATGTGGTAAGGTCAGATGTCAGCTACAGTGGGGGAAAGTACTATTAAAAATACAAACATATGGAGGCTAAGCAACACGCTTCTGAACAACCAAAGATCACAGAAGAAATCAAGAATAAAATAAAAATATGCATAAGAACAAGGGAAAATCAAAACATCAGCTCAAAACCTATGGGATGCATTAAAAGCAAAGCTAAAAGGAGATTCATAGCAATACAAGTCTATCTCAAGAAAAAGGAGAAGCATCAAATAAACAACCTAAGAACATTTAAAGTAACTAGAAAAAAGGAGAACCCCAAAGTTAGTAGACGGAAATAAATCATAAAAATCAGAGCAAAAATAAATGGAAAAGAGATGGTGACTATAGCAAAAATCAACAAAGCTAAAAGCTGGTTCTTTGAGAAGACAAATAAAATACACAAACCATTAGTCAGACTCATCTAGAAAAAAAAAGAGGGAGTCTAAACAAACCAATAAATTTAGAAATGAAATTCACAATGGAAAACACAGAAATAGAAAATATAGGAGGGCGGTCCTAAGATGGCAGAGGAATCGGACGGGAAGACCGCTTTCTCCCTCACAAATTCCTCAAAAGAACATTTCAACGCTGAGCAAACTCCACAAAACAACTTCTGAATGCTGGCAGAGGACATCAGACAACCAGAAAAGCAGACCATTGTCTCCGAAAACAGGTAGGAAAAAATATAAAAGGCAAAAAGAGAGACAAAACAGGTGGGGAGGGAGCTCTGTCCCAGGAAGGGAAGCCTGTCCTGGGAAGGGAATTTTAAACAGAGAGCTTTCCAAACACCAGGAAACACTCTTCCTGCCAAGTCTGTGATGACTCTTGGAAACACAGAGGGCAACATAACAGGAAGGAAAAATAAATAAAATAATTAAAACCAGCAGATTACAAACCCAACATTAACTCCCCCAGCAGAAAATCAGTGCAGACGCCTGCATCCACCACTAGCAAGTGGGGACAGGGCAGGGAAGTGGGGGAGGCGCGGGCTGCAGAGATTTGTAAGAATCTGGCAGGAACGCCCCATGGGTAACAAGAACGATCTAACTTGGGCTAGCAAACCAGACTGTGGGATAGCTACCACGTGAAAAGCTCAAACATAAGACACCACCAGGACTGCACTCAGAACAAAGGACAGAACGGACATAGCCGCTGCAGACCATCCCCCGCTGGAGACAGGCAGCCAGAGCCGTAAGGGCTGGAAATGGGCAATTGCAGCCCTGGAGAGACTCTACCTACCAAACTGCAAACAGGCTTCTTTGCTAAGTCTTCTGGGGGTGCTGGACAGTCACCATTTGCCTCACAAGGGGCACCAGCGATACACCCAGAAAACTGAGCATCAGAGACAGAAAAGGCGACTAGTCGCAGCGACCGTGCTCGCCAAACTCCTGAGCTACTTGGACCTGGGAAAGGCACAAAACGCAGTCCCAACTGAATCTGAGCCTCTGAGGGCTACCTGAGCACTGAACTTAAGCAGCTTAGACCGAGGAGGTGCATGCAGCCTAGGGCTGGCCTCAGCGGTTCCCGGCTGAGCATCTTAGAACTGGAGCGGTTTGTGTGCCGCGAGAAGGAACAGGTCCAGCGGGGCTGAGACACTGTGCACACGACAGTGTCATTTGTTTGCAGCATTCCCTGCCTCCCCACAGTGTGACTGAACTAGTGAGCCTAAAAAACCAGGAAACAGAAAAAGTTAAACAGAGGGAACCGCCTTGGAAGTGACCCCACACTGCCCACATCAGAGAAGGGCCAGATATATCTTTATTATTTTTACAATCATTCCTTTTTTTTCTTTTTATCCCTCTTTTTTTTATCTTTTTCTTATTATTTTCTTGCTTTTTTTTCCTAACTTTTTTTAAAAATTGTTAAGTCTTCTATTTCTCCTCTAACATTAATTTCTATAACCTGCTATAACTTTTCAAAGAAAAAAAAAAAAGACTATTTTTTTAAGGCAAACAACATATATAGTCTTTATGTGGTGTGGTTGGAGTTTTTTAATAATTCTTGTGGCTTTTTTTTTTATGTCTTTTTTCCTTCTGCTTCTTTTCTTTAATATTGTATTTTTGAAAATCTGACCTCTACTCTAGATTATTAATCGTTGCTTTTTGGGTTTTGTTGTCAATTTTGCACATTTAAAAACCCAAACTTCACTACCCAATTTTACCTGAGAGCAAGATTACAGGCTTGACCACTCTCTCCTCCTTTGGACTCTCCTTTTTCTCCACCAGGTGGCCTCTATCTCTTTCCTCCCCCATCTCTTCTCTATCCAACTCTGTGAATCTCTGTGTGTTCCAGATGGTGGAGAACACCTAAGGAACTGGTTACTGGCAGGATTTGTCTCTCTCCTTTTTATTCCTCTCTCTTATCCTCCTGGCCACCTCTGTCTACTTCCTCCCTCTCCCCTTCCCGGTATAACTCCATAAATACCTCTGAGCGGCCTAGACTATGGAGCACACGTAAGGAAGTGACTACTGGCTAACTTGCTCTCTCCTCTTTTCATCTCACCGCATGTCATTCCAGTCACCTCTAACTACCCCCTCCCTCTTCTCTTCTCCATGTAGCTCAGTGAACCTCTCTGAGTGTCCCTCAATGTGAAGAAACTTTTCATCTTTAACCTAGATGTTTTATCATCGGTGCTATATAGATGGAGAAGTCTAGAGTCTACTGTAAAAATAAAACTGAAAACCAGCAGCAGGAGGCTTAAGTCCAAAGCCTGAGAACATCAGAGAGCTCCTGAATTCAGGGAACATTAAGCAATAGGAGCTCATCAAACACCTCCATACCTACACTGAAACCAAGCTCCACTCAAGGGGCAACAAGTTCCAGAGCAAGAAATACCACGCAAATTCTCCAGCAACACAGGAACACACCCCTGAGCATCAATATACAGGAAGCTCAAAGCTACTCTAAAAGCTTTGACGTCTCATAACCCATTACTGGTCACTCCATTGCCCTCCAGAGAGAAGAAACCCAGCTCCACACATCCAGAACTCCAACACAAGCCTCCCTAACCAGGAAACCTTGACAAGCCACTGATACAACCCCACCCACAGTGAGGAAGTGCCATAATAAACAGAACTCCACAAATTACCAGAATATTAAAAGGCCACCCCAAACGCAGCAATATAACCAAGATGAAGAGATAGAGAAATACTCAGCAGGTTAAGGAACAGGAGAAATACCCACCAAACCAAACAAAAGAGGAAGAGATAGGGAATCTACCTGAGAAAGAATTCCGAATGTTGATAGTGAAAATGATCCAAAATCTTGAAAACAAAATGGAATCACAGATAAATAGCCTAGAAACAAGGATTGAGAAGATGCAAGAAAGGTTTAACAAGGACCTAAAAGAAATTTAAAAAGAGTCAATGTATAAATAATTATGCAGTAAATGAGATCAGAAACACTCTGGAGGCAACAAATAGTAGAATAACGGAGGCAGAAGATAGGATTAGTGAAATAGAAGATAGAATGGTAGAAATAAATGATCAGAAAGGAAAAAAAGAAAAACAAATTAAAAGAAATGAGGAAAAATATCGGAGACCTTGAGGACAATATGAAATGCTCCAACATTCAAATTATAGGATACCAGAAGAAGAAGAAAAACAGAAAGACCATGAGAAAATCCTTGAGGAGATAATAGTTGAAAACTTCCCTAAATGGGCAAGGAAATAATCACCAAAGTCCAAGAAACACAGAAAGTTCCAAAAAGGATAAATCCAAGGTGAAACACCTCAAGACACATATTAATCAAATTAACAAAGATCAAGCACAAAGAACAACTATTAAAAGCAGTAAGGGAAAAACAACAAATAACACACAAGGGGATTCCCATAAGGATAACAGCTGATCTTTCAATAGAAACTCCTCAGGCCAGGAGGGAATGGCAAGACATACTTAAAGTGATGAAAGACAATAACCTACAGCCCAGATTACTGTCCCTAGCAAGGATCTCATTCAAATACGAAGAAGAAATCAAAAGCTTTACAGATAAGCAAAAGCTGAGAGAATTCAGCACAACCAAAAAAGCTCTCCAACAAATTCTAAAGGATATTCTCTAGACAGGAAACACAAAAAGGTGTATAAACCCGAACCCAAAACAATAAAGTAAATGGTAACAGGATCATACTTAACAATAATTACCTTAAACGTAAATGGGTTGAAGGCCCCAACCAAAAGACAAAAATTGGCCGAATGGATACAAAAGCAAGACCCCTCTATATGCTGCTTGCAAGAGACCCACCTCAAAACAAGGGACGCATACAGACAGAAAGTGAAGGGCTGGAAAAAGATATTCCATGAAAATAGAGACCAAAAGAAAGCAGGAGTGGCAATACTCATATCTGATAAAATAGACTTTTTAAAGGCTATGAAAAGAGATAAAGAAGGCCACTATATAATGATTAAAGGATCAATCCGAGAAGAAGATATAACAATTATAAATATATATGCACCCAATATAGGAGCACCACAATATATAAGACAAATGCTAACAAGTATGAAAGGGGAAATTAACAATAACACAATAATAGCAGGAGACTTTAATATCCTACTCACACCTATGGACAGATCAACTAAACAGAAAATTAACAAAGAAACACAAACTTTAAATGTTACATTAGACCAGTTAAACCTAATTGATATCTATAGGATATTTCACCCCAAAACAATGAATTTCACCTTTTTCTCAAGTGCTCATGGAACATTCTCCAAGATAGATCACATCCTGGGCCATAAATCTAAACGTGATAAATTCAAAAAAATCGAAATCATTCCAACCATCTTTTCTGACCATAATGCATTAAGATTAGATCTCAATTACAGAAGAAAAACTATTAAAAATCCCAACATATGGAGGTTGAACAACATACTACTGAATAACCTACGAATCATGAAGAAATCAAAAAAGTAATCAAGATATGCATAGAAACTAATGAAAATAAAAACACAACAACCCAAAACGTGTGGAACACTATAAAAGCAGTGCTGAGGAAATTTCATAGCAATATAGGCATACCTCAAGAAACAAGAAAAAATTCAAATAAATAAATAACTCTATACCTAAAGCAACAGGAAAAGGAAGAATTGGAGAACCCCAGAGTTAGTTGAAGGAAAGAAATCTTAAAAATTAGGGCAGAAATAAGTACAAAAGAAACAGAAGAGACCATAGCAAAAATCAACAAAGCCAAAAGCTGGTTCTTTGAAAGGATAAATAAAATTGACAAACCATTAGCCAGACTCATCAAGAAGCAAAGAGAGAAAAATCAAATCAATAAAATTAGAAATGAAAATGGAAAGATCAAAACAGAAAACACAGAAATACAAAGGATCATAAGAGACTACTACAAAGGATCATAAGAGACTACTATCAGCAGTTGTATGCCAATAAAATGGACAACGTGGAAGAAATGGACAAATTCTTAGAAAAGTACAATATTCCAAAACTGAACCGGGAAGAAATAGAAAATCTTAACAGACCCATCACAAGCACGGAAATTGAAACTGTAATCAGAAATCTTCCAGCAAACAAAAGCCCAGGCCCAGGCGGCTTTACAGCTGAATTCTACCAAAATTTTCGAGAAGAGCTAACGCCTATCCTACTCAAACTCTTCCAGAAAATTTCAGAGGAAGGTAAACTTCCAAACTCATTCTATGAGGCCACCATCACCCTAATGCCAAAACCTGACAAAGATGTCACAAAAAAGGAAAACTACAGGCCAATATCACTGATGAACATAGATGCAAAAATCCTCAACAAAATTCTAGCAATCAGAATCGAACAACACATTAAAAAGATCATACACCATGACCAAGTGGGCTTTATCCCAGGGATGCAAGGATTCTTCAATATCCGCAAATCAATCAGTGCAATTCACCACATTAACAAATTCAAAAATAAAAGCCATATGATTATCTCAATAGATGCAGAGAAGGCCTTTGAGAAAATCAACATCCATCCATGATAAAAACTCTCCAGAAAGCAGGAATTGAAGGAACATACCTCAACATAATAAAAGCTATATATGACAAACCCACAGCAAACATTATACTCAATGGTGTAAAATTGAAAGCATTTCCCCTAAAGTCAGGAACAAGACAAGGGTGTCCACTTTCGCCGCTACTATTCAACATAGTTCTGGAAGTTTTGGCCACAGCAGTCAGAGTAGAAAAAGAAATAAAAGGAATCCAAATTGGAAAAGAAGTAAAACTCTCACTGTTTGCAGATGCCATGATCCTCTACATAGAAAAGCCTAAAGACTCCACCAGAAAATTACTAGAGCTTATCAGTGAATATAGTAAAGTTGCAGGATATAAAATCAACACGCAGAAATCCCTTGCATTCTTGTACACTAATAATGAGAAAGCAGAAAGAGAAATTAAGGAAATAATTCCATTCACCATTGCAACGAAAAGAATAAAATACTTAGGAGTATATCTACCTAAAGAAACTAAAGACCAATATATAGAAAACTGTAAAACAGTGATGAAAGAAATCAAAAAGGACACTAATAGATGGAGAAATATACCATTATGGATCAGGAGAATCAATATAGTGAAAATGAGTACACTACCCAAAGCAATTTACAAATTCAATGCAACCCCTATCAAGCTACCAGCCACATTTTTCACAGAACTAGAACAAATAATTTCAAGATTTGTATGGAAATACAAAAAACCTCGAATAGCCAAAGCAATCTTGTGAAAGAAGAATGGAACTGAAGGAATCAACTTGCCTGACTTCAGGCTCTACTACAAAGCCACGTCATCAAGACAGTATGGTAAGTATGGTACTGGCACAAAGACAGACAGATAGATCAATGGAACAAAATAGAAAGCCCAGAGATAAATCCACACACATATGGACACCTTATCTTTGACAAAGGAGGCAAGATTATACAATGGAGTAAAGACAACCTCTTTAACAATTGGTGCTGGGAAAACTGGTCAACTACTTGTAAAAGAATGAAACTAGATCACTTTCTAACACCACACACGAAAACAAACTCGAAATGGATTAAAGATCTAAATGTAAGACCAGAAACTTTTAAACTCCTAGAGGAGAACATAGGTAAAACCCTCTCCATCATAAATCACAGCAGGATCCTCTATGATCCACATCCCAGAATTCTGGAAATAAAAGCAAAAATAAACAAATGGGATCTAATTAAAAGCTTCTGCACAACAAAGGAAAATATAAGCAAGGTGAAAATACAGCCTTCTGAATGGGAGAAAATAATAGCAAATGAAGCAACTGACAAACTAATCTCATAAATATACAAGCAACTTATGCAGCTCAATTCCAGAAAAATAAATGATCCTATCAAAAAATGGGCCAAAGAACTAAATAGACATTTCTCCAAAGAAGACATACGTATGGCTAACAAACACATGAAAAGATGCTTAACATCACTCATTATTAGAGAAATGCAAATCAAAACCACAATGAGGTACCGCTTCACACCAGTCATAATGTCTGCGATCCAAAAGTCTGCAAGCAATAAATGCTGGAGAGGGTGTGGAGAAAAGGGAACCCTCCTACACTGTTGGTGGGAATGCAAACTAGTACAACCACTATGGAAAACAGTGTGGAGATTCCTTAAAGAATTGCAAAAAAAACTGCCACATGATCCAGCAATCCCACTACTGGGCATACACACTGAGGAAACCAGAATTGAAAGAGACACATGTACCCCAATGTTCATCGCAGCACTGTTTATAATAGCCAGGACATGAAAACAACCTAGATGTCCATCAGCAGATGAATGGATAAGAAAGCTTTGATACATATACACAATTATTACTCAGCCATCAAAAAGGATACATTTAAATCAGTTCTGTTGAGGTGGATGAAACTGGAGCCGATTATACCAAGTGAAGTAAGCCAGGAAAAAAACCACCAATACAGTATACTAACACATATATATGGAATTTAGAAAGATGGCAATGATAACCCTGTATGCAAAACAGCAAAAAAGACACAGATGTGTAGAGCAGACTTTTGGACTCAGAGGGAGAGGGAGAGGGTGGGATGATTTGGGAGAATGGCATTGAAACATGTATACTATCATGTAAGAATTGAATCACCAGTCTATGTCCGATGCAGGATTCAGCATGCTTGGGGCTGGTGCTTGGGGATGACCCAGAGGAATGTTGTGGGGAGGGAGGTGGGAGGGGGATTCATGTTTAGGTTTGCATGTACACCCGTGGTGGATTCATGTCAATTTGTGGCAAAACCAATACAGTATTGTTAAGTAAAATAAAGTTTAAAAAAAATTAAAAAAAAAATATATAGTTTGAAGCTGAAACTCCAGTACTTTGGCCACCTCATGTGAAGAGATGATTCATTGCAAAAGACCGATGCTGGGTGAGTTGGGGGGCAGGAGAATGGGACAACAAAGGATGAGATGACTAGATGGCATCACCAACTTGATGGATGTGAGTTTGACTGAACTCTGGGAGTTGGTGATTGCAGGGAGGCCAGGAGTGCTGCAATTCATGGGGTCGCAAAGAGCTGGAAATGACTGAGTGACTGAACCCTGAACTGGTGAGCAATTATATGCCAATGTAATCGACAATTTGGAGGAAATGGACAAATTCTTAGAAAAGTATAACCTTCCAACAATAAACCAGGAAGAAATATAAAATATTAAAAGATGAATCACAAGTACAAAAATCAAAGCTGTAATAAAAAATCTTTCAACAAACAAAAGCCCAGGACTAGATCCTTCACAGGTGAATTCTACCAAAAATTTAGAGAAGAACTAAAATCTTCCAGAAAAATTACAGAGGAAGGCACACTCCTAAACTCATTTTATGAGGCTATCATCACCCGAATACCAAAACCAGACAAAGTTACCAGACACACAAAATAAGCCAATATCACTGATGAACATGGGTGTAAAAATCCTCATGAAAGTTCTAGCAAACAGAATCCAACAACATATTATAAAGATCATACATCATACCAAGTTGCCTTTAACCCAAGGATGCAAGGATTCTTCAGAATTCACAAATCAAGCAATGTGATGTACAATGTTAAAAAACTGAAAGATAAAACTCACATAATTAACTCAGCAAATGTAAAGAAAGTTTTTGAAAATATTCAACACCTATTTATGATAATAATTAATTATCATAAATATTTAATTAGGCATAGAAAGCAGGCATAGAAATAACACAACTCAACACATTAAAAGCCATAAACGACAATACCATCACAAACATTATTGTCAATGGTGAAAAACTAAAGCATTTCCTATAAAATCAGGAACAAGATAAGGGTTCTTGTTACTCTCACCACTAGTATTCCACATAGTTTTGGGTGTCCTAGCCATAGCCATTAAATAAATAAATGACAGGAATCCTTCTCACTGTTTGAAGATGACATGATCCTTTATATAGAAAACCCTAAAGAAACCACCAGAAAATTACCAGAGTGAATAAATGAATATAGTAACTTTGCAGGATGTATAATTAATATTCAGAAATCCCTTGCATTCCTGTACACTAGCAACGAGAAAACAAAGAGAACTTAGGGAAGAAATCACATTCACCACTGCTATGAAAAGAATAAGATACTTAGGAATAAATTTACCTAAAAAAGCAAAAGATCTATATATAGAAAAGTACAAAACCTTGATGAAAGAAATCAAAGATGGCACAAATAGATGGTGAAATATACCTTGTTGTGGATTGGAAGACTCAATAAAGTGAAAATGAGCATATAACCCAAAGCAGTCTATAGATGCAATGCAATTTCTATCAAGCTAACAATGGTATTTTTTTTTTTTAAGAACTAGAGCAAATAGTTTCACAGTTTATATAGAAAAACAGAAAACGTTGAATGGCCAAAGCAATCTTGAGAAAGAAGAATGAAACTGGAGGAATCGAGCTGCCTCACTTTAAACTATACTACAAAGCTACACTTATCAAGACATCATGGTGCTGACACAAAAACAGAAATATAAATCAATGGAATAAAACAGAAAGCCCAGAGATCAATCTATGCACCTATGGACACTTTATCTTTGACCAAGGAGACAAAAATGGAGAAAATACAATGGAGAAAAGACAGTATATTCAACAACTGGTGCTTGAAACTGGTCACACATTTGTAAAAGAATGAAGTCAGAAAACTTGATAGTGCCATACACAAAGATAAAGTTAAAATGGATTAAATATCTAAATGTAAGACCAGAAACTATAAAACTCTTAAAGAAAAACATTGGCAGATCACTCTCTGGCATAAATCACCACAAATTCTCTATGATCCATCTTCAGAGTAAAGGAAATAAAAGCAAACATAAACAAATGCGATCTACTTAAATATTTTGCACAACAAAGGAAACTAAAAGCAAGATGAAAATGCAGTTTCAGAATGGGAGAAAATAATAGCAAATGAAGCAGCTGACAAAGAAATAGTCTCCAAAATATATAAGCAGCTCATGCAGCTCAATACCAGAACGATAAAAACCCAATTAAAAAAAAAGGGGGGGGGGGCAAAGAACTAAACAGGCATTTCTCCAAAGAGATACAGATGGCTAACAAACATATGAAAAGAAGCTCAACATTACACATTATGAGAGAAAGGCAAATCAAACCACAGTGAGTTTCCATCTCATATTGGTCAGAGTGGCTGTCACAAAAATGTCTAATTCATACAATAAAATATCACTCAGCTATTTAAAAATAATGCATTTGAATCAGTTCTAATGAGGTGGATGAAACTGGAGCCTATTATACTGAGTGAAATAAGTCAGAAATAAAAATACCAATACAGTATATTAACACATATATATGGACTTTAGAAAGATGGTAACAATGACACTATATGCGAGACAGCAAAAGAGACAGATGTAAAGAACAGACAGAACATTCATGACATCAAGATCCTGTTTTATTCCATAGCATCACTTAGTAATCAAAAGGCAATAAAAGCAACTGTCAAATATATGTAATAAACTAAGCTGCTAAACATTCTTTAAAAAAAATAACAGACTTTTGGATTCTGTGAGAAAAGGCAAGGGTGGGATGATCTGAGGAAATAGCATTGAAACATGTATATTTTGATATGTGAAATAGATCACCAGTCCAGGTCTGATGCATGAGACAGGGTACTCAGGGCTGGTGCACTGAGATGAACCTGAGGGATGGGATGCAGAGGGAGATGGGAGGGGGGTTCACGATGGGGAATACATGTATACCCATGGCTGATTCATGTTAATGAATGGCAAAAAAAAAAAAAGAAATAAACAACACTGCAATATTGTAAAGTAATTAGCCTCCAATAAAAATAAATAAATTAAGGGTAAAAAAAATAAGAGAGAGAGAGAGAGAAAAGTCTGCTAACAATAAATGTTAGAGAGATGTGGAAAAAAGGGAACACTCTTATACTGCTGTGGGGAAGCAACCTAGTACAGCCCATTATGAAGAACCGTGTGGAGATTCCTTTTAAAAATGGAAATATAACTGCCATACAACCCATCAATCACACTGCTGGACATAAACACCTAGGAAATCAGAATTGAAAGACATATGAGTACTGAAATATTAATTACCACACGGTTTACTATAGCTAGGGATGGAAGCAACCTAGATGTCCATCAGCAAACAAATGGATAAAGAAGTTGTGGTACATATATACAATGGATTATTACTCAGGTTTATCAAAGAACTCATTTAAATCAGTTCTAATAAGGTGGGTGAAAATGGAGCATATTATACAAAGTGAAGTAAGCCAGAAAGAGAAACAGCAATATAGTTTATTAATGTATATATACGGAATTTAGAAAGATGGAAATAATGGCCCTATATGAAAGACAGAAAAAGAGACACAGATGCAAAGAACGGACTTTCAGATTATGCAGGAGAAGGTGAGGGTGAATGATATGAAAGATTGGCATTGAAACATGTGTATTAGCTTATGCAAAATAGATGACTTGTGCAAGCTCAATGCATGAAGCACGGTACTGAAAACAGATTCTCAGGTGCAACCCAGAGAGATACGTTTGGGAGGGATGTGGTAAGGTGTTCAGGATGGAGAGAGACATGAACACCCTCATTCACGTCTATGTATGGCAAAAAAACAACAACAACAAAAAAAAACCCACAATATTGTAAAGTAATTAGTCTCTAATTAAAGTAAATTAATTAAAAATAACATAAAGAAAAGATACAGGTAAGGATCTCCTATTTCATTTTGTTTCCTACAAGTTTGCTTGGATCCAGTGAAGGTACTCACCCTGATTTTTACAGACTGTAGGGTGCAGGTTGTTGGAAAAGTGCCTGGAAACTAATTGTCATGTTAAACAACCTAGGAGGTAAAGTATTATCTGTGAGCTTGCTAGCTCTCAGGAAAGTTTCCTAATAAGGTGTCTCATTCTTGAGACCTTGTGCCTTTCTCTGTTCTGGGAAAATTCCATCTCAGTATTATTTGCCCTATGCCGCAGATTAGCAGGTCTGTAGAGACATCTCGGCTTTATGGGAGAGAGGAAATGGAAGTTTTCAAAAATATCATCCTTATCACTTGCAGCAACAGTGTTTATTTTATTTGGCTATCTTTGGGAATGGCTATTTTGGATCATGCAGGCTATATCATCTGTACCCACTCCAGGGATGGATCTTGGGTTCTTGGTAAAAATTTACTCGAAGTGGAAAGCTACATGGAGGTTGTTGTTCTTGCTTTTGTTCAGTGGCTCAATCTTGTCCTCTTTATAACCCCACAAACGGCAGCATACCAGGCTTTCATCTTCTTTACCATCATCTCCCAGAACTTGCTCAAACTCATGTCCATGGAATCAGTGATGACATCAATGATCTCATCATCTGTCATCCCTTTCTCTTCCTTCCTTTTCCAGCATCAGGATCTTTTCTAATGAGTCAGCTCTTCACAACATTTGACCAAAACATTGGAGCTTCAGCATAGAATATTTACACACACACACACACACAAGTTTCCTGATTTATGTCAAACTTGAGATTCACGCTTGGAGATCCTGCCCATTGATGCCCAGATAGGTCTTGGCGGGGGAGGAGGGGGGTGGAAACAATACCTTTTATATCTAAATTAACTTTTAGAAAATTCTCATTACACACAGGAAGATCAACTTGAAAGAACAAAGTGAAAAAAAAAAGTATTAAGGTCTCCATTTAAAAAAAATAAATAAATAAATGAATCTGCAAAACAAAAATTAGAGTGCCGGGAGCCGCATTAAGCATTACTGACAAAAAGGAGGTAAGGCCCTAAACCCTCTCCCTTTGTTCTGTAGGCACGGAACCAGAATGAAAGAGCTAGGCTTTGTGATTCTGACTTGTTTTTTTTGTTTTTTTTGTTTTTTTGTTTTTTTCCTTTCCTCAGCTGAGTTGACTGAAGAGAATATTAAGGTCCTTATTGTTTTTGAGAGGAACATGAGAAGGCATAAAGCCTTCTGGAGCTGTGCTCAAAGAATAATTCAAAAAGTTTATCACTGACATTTGTTCAAGGGCTTTTGCAAAAAAGTGTTCTAGGGTGAGCACACAGGCCACAGCTTAAGGCCATGGGAGGGATTGCTGTCTGAAGCCCATTTGTAAGAAAAGTGTTTATGGCAAAGAGTTTGATGAATTTAGAGCTTATGAATAATTAAAATAGTTAGAAGCTAAAGATTTAAGGATTGCTGTAATGTTAGCATATTCTACTATAGCTTTTAGAAAGAAGAGGCTTTAGAGATATTATTAGACAGAAGCCCTTTCTAAATAGTGAAATAGTGAGCTTAGGATACTAGAGGCAAACAGGACTTAGAAAGATAAGAAATAAACCGAGGAATGTGGTATGCAGCCCAGACATTACCATGAATTACAGTGTGTTCACAAGCACGTATGAGAAAAAGTAGATAAGAGAATCACTGAGGAAAGCACACCTTTTGAGGGGCAACAATGATTTTTGAAGAAAAATAAATATGGGTCAATGGGAACTAAAAATATCAAACCTCTGACCTAATGCTTTTGTAAAAGTATAAAAGAGAATCATAAGCTTGAAATAAACATGCAGTCCAGGAAAAATGAGAGGCTGCCTCAGTTTCTCGCCAACACTGCTCACCCCTTGATGTTGATTCCCTGGCAGCTGAAGATGGACTCTAACATTAGACCTAAAAAAAAAAAAAAAAAAAAAAAAGTGAATATTCATACTCTCTGTATGAGCTTTGTATGTCCCTTCTGTACTTCCCTTCTTCTTATATATTTTGATATTCAAGAAGGCTTTTTGGATTTCTAGTCCCCTACTGTAAATACCTAATCCCCAAAATCTAGCTCCACCTCAAGTCTCTTTAGTCTCTAAAACTCTTATTTCTCTAAAAAATCCCTCATCCACCCAACTGTGTTTTTCACTTTCCCTTCCTTGAAAGAAGTTCAGAAAGTTCTTCTTCCTGACCTCCATCTGTATTCCTCCCAATGTAAGGCATACAAGTTATGGCAAATACTGAGAGCCAGAAGATATCATTAAGCATTAAGCTGAGAAAACACACAATAAGTCTTATTATACTCTTACCTATTATTCCATTTACATCCCAGCTCTCTATAAAATGACCATGCCAGCTCCAGTTCTGCCAATGCAATGTCATTCGTGAATGTGTCTTAGATAATTCATGTCAATAGACTGCCACGGATCTTTTAAATTACAGAGCTCCAATATTCCCCTAGTAATAAGATCCTATCAAATGCAGAGACAAACTAGGAAGATTCAGTTCAGTTCAATTACTCAGTTGTGACTGACTGTCTGTGACCCAATGAACTGCAGGGGTCCCTGTCCATCACCAACTCCTGGCGTTTACTCAAACTCATGTCCAGTGAGTCAGTGATGCATCTAACCATCTCATCCTCTGTCGTCCCCTTGTCCTCCTGCCTTCAATCTTTCCCAACATCAGGGCCTTATCATCTGAGTTAAATTCATCTATTCCAGCCCATCTTAGTTCACTGATTCCTAGAATGTCAACATTCCGTTTTGCCATCTCCCCTTTGACCACTTACAATTTGCCTTGATTCATGGGCATAACATTCCAGTTTTGTATGTAATATTGCTTTTTTACAGCATTGGACCTTGCTTCTATCACCAGTCACATCCACAGCTGGGTGTTGCTCTTGCTTTGGCTCCAACCCTTCATTCTTTCTGGAGTTATTTCTCCACTGATCTCCAGTAGCATATTGGGCATCTACTGACCTGGTGAGTTCATCTTTCAGTGTCCTATCTTTTTGCCTTTTCATACTGTTCATGAGGTTCTCAAGGCAAGAATAATGAAGAGATTTGCTATTCCCTTCTTCAGTGGACCACATTCTGTCTGACCTCTCCACCATGACCCATCCACTTTAGGTGGCCCCCCACATCATGGCTTAGTTTCATTGAGTTAGACAATCTGTGATTTATGTGATCAGATTGGCAACTAGAAAAATTAGTGGCTATTTAAATAACCCCACACCCAGAGATTCTGACTGCCTTGTAAAGGGTGCCCTTACCACCAAAGAATGCACTACAATTATACTCTAAGCCGATGTTCTCCTGGAAAAAACTCAGTTTTCAAGAGAAATAGATAGCTATGCATCCTCTTGGAACCTTGTGCAAATGACAAGGAAAAGGCTCAGCTTGAGGTTGGCATTCAAAATCTAATAGAAGCAATAATAGAGACTTAATTCCTTAAGGCCAACTGGTCTAAAATCACGTGTCCACTCGGAGAGAATGCAAGCATCCCCATGCCATCTTGGAACACTTTATACAGGATTTCCAAAGCCACACTGCTTTAAACCCAGAAGCCCAAGAATATAGAAATCTTTCTTTTTTTCCATTCTTGTCAAAAATGCACTCCCTGCTATATGAGACAAATTGAAGACAGGATAATTTAGGTGTGCAGAAAACTTACAGAAATTGTTACATTTAATGACAATTTCTCTAGACACAAAAACTCTCATATGGTCTGCTTTTCCTCTTCTATAAGAAAATGGACAGGGCTAACTGACCTTCATTCAGTTATCAACTAAATTGTTACCTAACGATTTGAAAATAATTTATAAGGAAGGGGAAATTGTAGGAAGGCAGTGGGAGAAGAGGAAAAAGGAGAGGGATGGAGAAAACAATTTAAAACAGTAGACTTTGCCTTGCAATCTCTCTCTCTCTCTCTCTCTCTCTCTCTCTCTTTAAGGATAAAAATTGAAAATAATTCAGTCTCCTCATCAAGCTCTGGTTTTACCCTATTTGTCTCAATATTTATGGAAATACTGTTAATATCTAGACATTGAAAATACCACTTGCCCTGAAATTTTTTAAAGGGAACATTTAATGACAATTTCTCTAGACACAAGAACTCTCAGATTATCTGCTTTTCCTCTTCTATAAGAAAATCGACAGGGCTAACTGACCTTCAGTCACCTTCCTGGAATCAATGAACAAATATAACATAGAGAATAAAAAAGTGTTTGTTTTATTTTTTTCTCTAGTTTTACTCAGCGTCAATTGATTTATGTCACTGTATTCATGTTTCAGGTATACAACATGATGTTTTGATTTCCAAGCATTGTGAAGTTAGCAGTCATCTTCTCATATAGACGATAAAAATGGAAAATAGCTCTCCCTGTAATGGCAGTTCTCACAGTCTCCTGTTTCAATGATTTTTGCATGCCAATAAGAAAAAAAAAAAAAAAGAAGAAGAACATCTATGTATTCCTGATCCTGTTTGTGATGCCAGTTGTTTTGCTTTTCACACTATTCACTGAATCCAGGGTAGGCAAGAGCAATAGTCTGGAAGATGTGAGGAGCTATAGGAGTTTCAGACAGTGTTATTCTCTCCTGGCTGATGCAACAGCCATAACAGCAAATGCATTGTATTCTCTCCTCTCATGGTTGTCCCATTGGATGAACCTGTCATACAGCCTCACACAGCCTCGGCACTTTTTCAGGTTGAACTCATATAAACACACCACACAAAGTAGCCTGTTACCAAGAGAGTACTTTGTGATGAGTTTGTGCAATGCTATGTGATCTCAGATGCTCATAACAGTGGAAAATCTTTGTTTACAAAATGTGGAGTGAGAAGACATGAGAGTGTGGGGCAAGAGAGCTTGACTCACAACATTACATTAATTTCTACACAAGCTACTATACTTTCAGTAAGGGTTCATTTTCCTAAAAACTATATTGTTTTGGGGAATTCCATTCACATGGTAAATACTAGTTTAATTGAAAATGCACACACACACACACACACACACATAATGATCTAAATGTTGAAAGTTAGATTTTATCTGAGGAATTTACTGAGGATTATATCCTAGTGGACAGACTCTCTGATAGCCCTGAGGAATCATTTTGAAGACATAACAAATGAATCATTATCCAGTAGTTTTTGAGAATAAAATATTTCGTTTTTGAGAAAACAAAACAAAATAGTAAAACATGGTTCAACATCAAAGGTTTACTTCTAATCACACACACACACACACACACACACACACACACACACACTCTTAAAACATCTCTAATGATTTCAGTGCTTTTCTATGTAAGAAAGATATAATAATCTGGACTCATTGAAATTATTATCCCTTAGATATACATTTTAAACTATCTAGCATCAGTATCCAGAACACTGAATAATAGCGATTTTTCTTCACCCTTAGTTCCACCCAGGTCACAATTTCGACAACTGCAATTGCTAGTGCTTGATGGCAGGGGATATTAATGTTGCCTTTCAGCTGCCCAGTCATGCCTAACTCTTCAGTTCAATTCAGTTCAGTCACTCAGTTGTGTCCGACTCTTTGCGACCCCATTAATCCCAGCACGCCAGGCCTCCCTGTCCATCACAATCTTCCAGAGTTAACTCAGACTCACGTCCATCGAGTCTGTGATGCCATCCGGCTATCTCATCCTCTGTCGTCCCCTTCTCCTCCTGCCCCCGATCCCTCCCAGCATCAGAGTCTTTTCCAATGAGTCAACTCTTCGCATGAGGTGGCCAAAGTTCTGGAGTTTCAGCTTGAGCATCATTCCTTCCAAAGAAATCCCAGGGCTGATCTTCAGAACGGACTGGTTAGATCAACTTGCAATCCAAGGGACTCTCAAGAGTCTTCTTCAACATCACAGTTCCAAAGCATCAATTATTTGGCCCTCAGCCTTCTTCACAGTCTAACTCTCACATCCATACATGACTACTGGAAAAACCATAGCCTTGACTAGATGGACTTAGTCAGCACAGTAATATTTCTGCTTTTGAATATCCTTTCTAGATTGGTCATAACTTTTCTTCCAAGGAGTATGTATCTTTTAATTTCATGGCTACAATCACCATCTGCAGTGATTTTGGAGCCCCCCAAAATAAAATCTGAGACTGTTTCCAATGTTTCCCCACCTATTTCCCATGAAGTCATGGGACCAGATGCAATGATCTTCGTTCTCTGAATGTTGAGTTTTAAGCCAACTTTTTTACTCTCCACTTTCACTTTCATCAAGAGGCTTTTTAGTTTCTCTTCACTTTCTGCCATAAGGCCTAACTCTTAGATGAAATGAGCTTAACAGACCTACACAGGACAATCCATCCAAGAGCAGCATTCTTCTCAGCAACACATGCACATAATATAAGTTTTTCAAAATTAGGAGAAACATATTTGTGACTTGACTGTACTTCCTGGGGGTAGTGAAGTTATGCTGAGAGGGCCGCTTCAACATGACATCAGAAATAGACAAGCGTAACATTGCCAAAGCCACTTTTGTGGTTCTCCAGGGCTTTCCTCTCTCTCTCTCTTTTTCTTTCTTTATTTCTTTTTTTTTTTTTTTTTTTTTTGCTAAATTTGTAGAGTTTTTCTCTTTTTAGGGTAATTTTTAATTTTTCTTTTGCTCTGTTTGACTACTATTATTTTTCTTATCATCCTTTACCTGCTGCAGCTATTCCTGAATATATATAAATGTTTATTGCATATGTCTATCTATCTCTGGTCTTCTATTCTCTTTTTTTTTCCTGACTGTCTCTTCAACTTCTCCCTTTTCTCTTATCTCTCCTTTCTTCTCTCTTTTTTTTTTCTTTTTTTCAATTCACTTTTTTTTTTTTCCTTCTTTTCCACATGTAAGTTAAATTGATGAAGTCTCTTTGCTATATTCCCCAGCTGGCACTCTGCTCAGATTCAGTCTTCCAAATGAGAGTTAATTCTGCTTTCAGTTGGTAAATAACACTTTGTGTTTCCTTTCCTCATCAAGTAAATCTCCTTTACTCTCTTTTGCTTAGAATACTTTGGTTATATCTCTCTGTGTGTAAGTGTGTCTCATTATTTTTGTAGTAATCCGCCTGTATATTCACCACCTATCTGAATTCATCCATTGCTTCATTTTATGTTTTGCTTTTGTCTTGGTCTGTTTACTTTAACCCCCTTTAATTTCATAACAAATGACTTCTGGAATCTTGGTCCCCTAGTTGCACCTGAACCACTGAGGTGGGAACACTGAATCCAAGATCTCAAACTGCCAGAGAGCTCCAAACTCCATGGAATATTAATCAATGATAACTTCAACACCTGTACACAATGACTGGTATCACCCAACTGTTGAAACCATCCAATCCAGCACACTTTATCCAAACAACAAGCAAGATAAACACACAGAAACTATAATCAGCAGAAAAGAGTCCCACACACACTCCAAAATATACCACATCACACAGCCCTGAATATCAGAAGAAAAAAGAAAACTTGCCTCCCCCAACTAGAATACAGGCACAAGTCATGCCTAGTAAACACAATTCTAGCAAACAAAATTCAAAACCACATAAAAGGATCATACACCTTGATCAAGGTGAGTTTACCCCAGGGATGTAAGAACTTTTCAATATATGCAAATTGATGAATGTGGTACACCATGCTAACCAGTTGAAAGATAAAACCATATGACAAACTCAATAAATGCAGAGAATGCTTTCAAAAAAATTCAGCACCCATTTATGATTTTAAAAACTCTTTAAAAAATGGGAGAGAGTGAACCCTAAATATTCATTGGAAGGATGGTTGCTAAAGATGCTATCCCAATACTTTGACTACCTGATGGAAAGAACCAACTCATTGGAAAAGACCTTGATGCTGGAAAAGATTGGGCACAATAGGAGAAGGGGACAGCACAGTATGAGATAGTTAGATAGCATCAATAATTCAATGGACATGAATTTGAGCATACTCCAGCAGACAGAAGACAGCCAAGACTGTTGTGCTTCAGTTAATGGGGTTACAATGAGTGAGAAATGATAGTGACTAAAGAAGAATTAAAAAAAAAGTCATTTGAAAAACAGGAAAAGAGAGAAAAATACAAATGACAGTCATTTTTGTATTGTGCATATTCTACCGCAGCTGAAGAAAATTTTGAAAACATTACTTTACAGCATTCTATGAAGACATGAAAGAAAACATTGAAACATAAGAAAATAATTGTGAAAGAAAATCCATGAGAAATTATGAAGAATGAAAAAAATTAGTCCTACTAATTATACTTAAAAGCACAATCTAGGGGGGCAGAGTCCAAAGATAATGGAGGAATAAGATAGGGAGACCACTTTCTCCCCAACAAATTCATCCAATGTTAGTTTGAATACTGAAAAACTTCCAAAAAAAAAAAAAAAAAAAAAACAACTTCTGAATACTGGCACATCAAACACAGAAAGGCAGCTCAATCCCTTCAAAAAGAGGTATGATAAAATAAAAGAGACAAAAACAGTGACAAAAGGTTTATTGACAGAGATCATTTTGTGGAGGGATCATGAAGAAGGCAAACTTTCCACATAGTAGGAAATCATCTCACACAGGTGTGTCTGTAGGGAGATTTGGAATCTGAGAGGGAGACATAACCAAGGGTGGGGAGTGGGGGAGGGCAAACAGAATATGCACCTAACTATAAATACAAGAAGAGATGGAAAAGTGGCCCAAATGTTCCCATCTGCCACCAGTAAGTAGGGACTGGGAAGGGAGGTGTGTGCTACATCATCAATCCTCAGGGTAAAGGCCCAAGCCTGACTACCTGGAGGACAATCTGAGGGAGCTTATGTGAGATAGTAACCCAAACCTTGATATTTCCAGAAAAAGAATTAAAAAAACAAAACAAAAACAAAAACATTTCCTGACAAAGATGCTAACACTGAACGGTGACCCATGGTGCCCTCACAGAAAAAAATATTGAGAAAATACCAAAAGAGAACAAGTCAGCTGCCATATAGGGCCCTCTCTCCCCAGAGACAGAGGCAGGCATGCAACACCCAGAGCGAGAAGACAAGGGGCTGCTGCAATCTCAGATCCAGAGACGGCATTTTCCACCAAACTGAGAGCAAGCTCCAATTGCTAATCACATTTTCCTAGGATCCTGGAAGGTTGACATCTGCCAGGAGTGTCAGCCTGAGATCAGCACCCCAGAGGAAACATGTGGTATCCTTGAGACTGTGCTCTCTTGGGAAACCCAGGAAATGAAGGGGCCTGGACCAGGGAGGTGATTAAGATCTGTGGGCCACATGGGGCAGTGTATGAACCAAGCACCAAGTCACCTGAGCTGCTTAAATCAGAGAAAGGCACAAAATGGATAGCCCAACCAAACCTGTACCCTGGCAAACACCTGAGAACCTGAGCAGCTTAGTCTTGGTGAGCATACGCCACCTTGAGCTGAGGCAAATCCAGTGTGGTCCCTCTGCTGCAAGCACTCCCATACATGTGAGCAGTATTTGTTTACAGTGTCCCTCCCTCCCCACAGCACAACTGAACAGGTGAGCCTAAATAAGCAGCCATCTTTACCCTTTTGTGTCTGGATGGAAATTAGACACTAAAGAGACTAGCAACAAGAGGAAACCAAAATAAACAAAGTAGGGAGGAACACTCTGGAAGTGACAGGTGCAACAGATTAATACCCTGAATTTAATGCTGGAGACTGTATTTGAAAGGCACCAATAGACACTGAGGGAAAAATACAAGCCAGATCAAGAGACTATCTGAAACAATTGATCTGACCCCACACTGTCCACAGCAGCTCCACAGAAATTCCTAAATATATTTTTTACTATTATCGTTTCTTAATTTAAAAAAGTACTATATTATTCTTTTAGCTTTAATTTTATAGCTTAGTATTACCTTTTTAAAACCTCCTACTTAAAAAAATATTCATTTTTTGTCTTTTCAATTGAATATGTTTTGTAGATTTTATATTGTATTTTTGAGAGTTTAACATCTCTTCTAGTTTTATTAATCTTTGCTTTTTATATTTGCATCAATTTTGTACCTTTACGAATCTAATCTTTGCTGTCCATTTTTCACTTAGGGAGTTGTTTGCCAGGTTGATTGCTCTCTCCCTTTTCTTCTCAAGGTCATCTCTGTCTCCTTCCTGCCTTTTCTCTTCTCTATTTAAATCTATTAAACTCTCTGGGTACTCCTGGCTGTGGAATTATGGCTACTCCTGGCTGGATACTTTTTCCACTAATAATCTATGGGTTTTACATTCTATGCTGAATGGATGGAGAAGCCTTGAGGCCACTGTAAGAGAAGGACCAAAAACCAGAGGCAGAAGGCTTCACTCCAAAACTTCAGAACATCAGAGAACTCTTGACTTCAGGGAGTTTAATATAGAAGAGCTCACCCAAAAGTCTCAAAACCTACACTGAAACTAAGCTCCGCTCAAAAGCCAACAAGATCCAGTGCAAGACACACCAGGCTAATTATCCAGCTAAACAGGCACACAAACCTGAACATTACAAAGTGGACTCCCAAAGCAATTTCAAATGCATAGAAACCACAAAGTCACTACTAGACACTTCATTGCACTTCAGAGATATTGAGTGCAACCCACCAGAAAAAAGACACAAGGTAACCTTGTGAACCATTAAGCCAACCCCACCCACAAAGAGCAGACACCACAATTAAGCAGAATGACAAACTTCCAGTCTGCAGAGAGGGTACCCCAAACACAGAAATCTAAACAAGTTAAAAAGGCATATAAATAGTCAGTAGATGAAGGAATATAATAAAAAGCCATTAAACCGAACAAAAGAGGAACAGATAGGGAATATACCTGAGAGAATTCAGAATAATATTAAAGGTGATCCAAAATCTTGAAAACAAAATGGAGCTAAAGGTAAATAGATGATATACACAGATTGAGAAGATGCAAGAATATTTAACAAGGAGCTAGAAGAAAAAAGAGTAAATCAATAATGGAACATGAAATAACTGAGATTAAAAGCATTCTGAAGGGAATCAAAAGTAGACTAACTGAGGAAGAAAAGAGGATAGGTGGGGTGGAAGATAGAATGATGGAAATAAATGAAGCAGAGAGAAAAAAAGAAGAAAAAAAGAGAAGAATTAAAAGAAATGAGAACAACCTCAGAGGCGTGTAGGACAACATTAAATACCTCAACATTCGACTTATAGTTTCCATAGAAGAACATGAAAAGGAAGGACATGAGAAAATAGTTGAAGTAAAAATAAATAAATAAATAAATAAGTAAATAATTTTAAAAAAATAAAATAGTTGAAGTGATAATAGTCAAACTTCCTTAATATTGGTAAATAAATAGCCACAGAAGTCCAAAAAAATCAAGAGAGACCCAAACAGGAGAAACTCAAAGCAAAACATGTCAAGATGTATGTTCTTCAAAATAACAGAGATCTAACACAAAGAGGAAATACAGAAAGCAGCAAGGGAAAAGCAGTAAATAACACACAAGTGTAACAGCTCATCTTTCAATAGAAACCCTTCAGGCCAGAAGGAAATATCAGGATATACTTAAAGTGATGAAAAAGAAAAACCTACAGCCAAGATTACACTAACCAGCAAGGTTCTCATTAAAACATGGAATAGAAATGAAAGGCTTTACAGACAAGCAAAAGCTGAGAGAATACAGAACCACCAATCAGCTCTTCAACAAATGTGACAGGATCTTTAGTCAGAAAACAGAGAAAAGATTTTTTGAAATTGAATCCAAAACAATTAAGTGATAACAGATGCATGCTTATCAATAATTACCTTAAATGTAAATGGGTAAAATTCTCAAAACAAAAGGCAAATCCTGGATGAAAGGATACAAAAATAAGACCTTTATATATGCTGTTTACAAGAGACACACCTTAATCCTAGGGACACATACAGAATGAAAATGAAGGGCTGGAGAAACTTATTTCATGCAAATAGAAACCAAAATAAGCAGAAGTGGCAATACTTATGTAAGAAAAATTTGATTTTGGAATAAAGACAATGATAAGAGACAAAGAAGGACACTACATAATGATCAAAGGATCAACCCCAGAAGAACACACAATAATTATAAATACTTATATACCCAACATAGGAGCACCTCAATATATAAGGTAAATGCTAACAAGAATGACAGGAAAACTTAAGACTACACAATAATTGTGGGGGACTTAATACCCCACACACACCTTTGGATAGATTAACCAAACAGAAAATTAGCGAGTAAACATAGGCTTTAAATGAAATAATAGACCAGTTAGACGGAATTGATAACTCTAAGGTATGTCACCCCAAATCAACTGAATCAACCTTTTTCTCAAGGGCACATAGAACATTTTCCAGGATAGTTTAAATCCTGGGTCTTAAATTTAGTCTCATTAATTTGGAAAAAAAAAAAAAAAGGCATTTCAAGTTTCTCTGATCCTGATCACAGTGCAGTAAGACTAGGTGTCAGATATTGGGGGGGGGGGTGGAGAGGGGGTGAGGAATTAAAAATACAAACATATGCAGTCTACACAACATGCTTCTGAAAAACCAACAGATTATGGAAGAAATAATAAAAGGAAGTCAAATATATGTAGAAACAAATGAATGAAAAACCTCCAACCTAAGGGATTCAGTTAAAGTAGTTGCAATTTTGAGGTTCAAATCAATGCAGCCTACCTTAAAAACAAGGGAAACATGAAATAAACAACCTAACATTGCATCTAAAGCAAATAGAAGAAAAAGGAAAAGAAGAACCCCAAAGTTAGTAGAAGGAAGGAAATAATAAAAATCAGAGTAGAAATAAATGAAAAGAAAAAAAGATAACAAAAGTGAAAAAAACTAAAAGCTGGTTCTTCAAGAAGATAAATAAAATAGACAAAGCAGAGTCACTATGAAAAAAAGAGAGGAGAATTAAATCAATGATATTAGAAATAAAAATGGAGAAATAACGACAACACAGATACACAAAAGGGATTACAGTGAGCAACTATATGTCAATAAAATGAACAACTTAGAAGAAATGGACAAATTTTTAGAAAAATATAACCTTCTATAACTGAACTTGGAAGAAATAGAAAATCTTAGCCGACTTGTCACAACCAAGGGAGTTGAAGGATTAGTCAATAAATTTTAACCGTGTATGTAAGACATCAAAAAGACACAGATGCATAGTACAGTCTTTTGGACTCTGGGAGAGTGAGGGTGGGATGATTTGGGAGAATGGTATTGAAACGTATAATATCATATGTGAAACGAATCACCAGTGCAGTTTCAATGCATGATACAGGATACTCTGGGCTGGTGCACTGGGATGACACAGAGGGATGGTATGGGGAGGGACATGGGCGGGGGGCTCAGGATGGGGAACACGTGTACACCCGTGGCAGATTCATGTTGATGTATGGCAAAACCACTACAATATTGTAAAGTAATTAGACTCCAATTAAAATAAATAAATTTATATTAAAAAATAAGACCAGAAACTATAAAACTCCTAGAGGAGAACATAGGCAAAATACTCTCCGATATAAATCACAGCAGGATCCTCTATGATCCACCTCCCAGAATTCTGGAAATAAAAGCAAAAATAAACAAATGGGATCTAATTAAAATTAAAAGCTTCTGCACAACAAAGGAAACTCTAAGCAAGGTGAAAAGACAACCTTCTGAATGGGAGAAAATAATAGCAAATGAAGCAACTGACAAACAACTAATCTCAAAAAATATACAAGCAACTTATGCAGCTCAATTCCAGAAAAATAAACGACCCAATCAAAAAATGGGCCAAAGAACTAAATAGACATTTCTCCAAAGAAGGCATATGGATGGCTAACAAACACATGAAAAGATGCTCAACATCACTCATTATTAGAGAAATGCAAATCAAAACCACAATGAGGTACCACTTCACACCAGCCAGAATGGCTGTGATCCAAAAATCTGCAAGAAATAAATGCTGGAGAGGGTGTGGAGAAAAGGGAACCCTCCTACACTGTTGGTGGGAATGCAAACTAGTACAGCCACTATGGAAAACAGTGTGGAGATTCTGTAAAAAGTTGCAAATAGAACTACCGTATGACCCAGCAATCCCACTGCTGGGCATACACACCGAGGAAACCAGAATTGAAAGAGACACATGTACCCCCATGTTCATCGCAGCACTGTTTATAATAGCCAGGACATGGAACAACCAAGATGTCCATCAGCAGATGAATGGATAAGAAAGCTGTGGTACATATACACAATGGAGTATTACTCAGCCATTAAAAGGAATTCATTTGAATCAGTTCTGATGAGATGGATGAAACTGGAGCCAATTATACAGAGTGAAGTAAGCCAGAAAGAAAATCACCAATACAGTATACTAACACATATATATGGAATTTAGAAAGATGGCAATGACAACCCTGTATGCAAGACAGGAAAAAAGACACAGATGTGTATAACGGACTTTTGGACTCAGAGGAAGAGGGAGAGGGTAGGATGATTTGGGAGAATGGCATTCTAACATGTATACTATCATGCAAGAATTGAGTCGCCAGTCTATGTCTGACGCAGGATACAGCATGCTTGGGGCTGGTGCATGGGGATGACCCAGAGAGATGTTATGGGGAGGGAGGTGGGAGGGGGGTTCATGTTTGGGAATGCATGTAAGAATTAAAGATTTTAAAATTAAAAAAAATAAAAATAAAAAAAAATTCCAACAAACAAAACTAGAACCAGATGGCTTCACAAGGAGTTGTACCAAAAAATTAGTGAAAACCTAAAATCTATCATTCTCAAACACTTCGAGAAAAACTGCAGAAGGCAAAATCTCCAAATTTATTCCACGAGGCCACCATCACCCTAAAACTGAAACTAGAC